>NC_087190.1:3022500-3042500 GCF_035594125.1 Scylla paramamosain | reverse complement strand
GAAGGAGGAGGAGGAGGTGGAGGAAAGGTCGAGGAATGAGAGGAGTGAGAGGAGGAGGAAGGAGGATGTGTGTGAGGTGCGTCCAAGGGAAAGAGGAGGGAGTCTGGAGGAGCCCTTTAGGGGAAGAGGGAGAGGAGAGTGGCCACATGCAACCTATGACTGCCCTCAGAGGAAAGGCAGGGAGAGGGAGAGAGAGAGAACACCTCCTCCTCCTCCTCCTCCTCCACCTCCTCCACCACCACCAGCAGAGAGGAGGAGGATAGAGGCACTGGAGGAGAGGTCACGGCGGGAGGAGAGGTCACGCAGGGAGGAGTATGACCCTGGGGCGCAGCTGAGGGAGAGAATACGACAGGATAGAGAGGAGAGCGAGGCAGCGAGACGGGAGAGGGAGAGGGAGAGGGAGGCACAGCAGAGAACCAGTGCCCCTTCCTCCTCTGTGAGCCGAAGAGATGGAGGAGGAAGTGGAGGAGGAGGAGGAGGAGGAGGAGGAGGAGGAGGAGGGGGAGGAGGAGGAGGAGGAGGAGGAGGAGGAGGAAGCACAAGACTCCTGAGTGCTGTAGTCCGGGACCCTTCCGCTGGCAGCAAGGAGAGGCCAAGTCACCCCCGGCTGCCTCACTCCACATCCCCCTCGCCTTCTGCAGGAGACACCCGCTGGAGGAACCAAGGGCTGAGGGCGGACATGGAGCGCAGGGAAGTGTCCATCAAGGAACGGCTAAGCTTCAGACGGCCCCGGGAGGCGGAGAATGGAAGGACGAGCCCCCGGGGAAGAACCAGCCCAAGGGTTCCTGTGATGGCAAGGATAACCCGCGGGAGGAGGAAGAAGGACCCCCACCTGACCTCCCCCTCTACCTCCACAGCCTCGCCCCTCCCCCAGGCCAATCCCAGGGGGAGGAGGGACCACAGGGGCAGGAGACAATGGGAGGATAATCGGGGAAGGGATGATGATGAGGAGGAGGAGGAGGAGGAGGAAGAGGAGGAGAGAGTGGTGAAGAGGGTGAAGGACTCAGAGGAAAGTGAGGGAAGTGAGTCAGAAAGTGGACAGAGGAAGAAGCAGAGCCAACCGCAGGAGGGAGGCAGGAAGAGGAGGAAGAGGAGGAAGAAGAGGAGGGAGGAGAGGGATG
This sequence comes from Scylla paramamosain, assembly GCF_035594125.1. Lineage (NCBI taxonomy): Eukaryota > Metazoa > Arthropoda > Malacostraca > Decapoda > Portunidae > Scylla > Scylla paramamosain. The sequence goes on along the minus strand of NC_087190.1, from coordinate 3,041,379 downwards.
AGAATGCAGGAAGACCACAGAAACATAAGAAGAAGAAGAAGAAGCAACATGGTGCTACAAGACGATAAGAGAGAGAGAGAGAGAGAGAGAGAGAGAGAGAGAGAGAGAGAGAGAGAGGAAGGAAAACCATTGTGAGAGAGACTTAAAAGTTCCTTCCAAGTGTCACTAATTCAAAAGAACGACAATCAGTGTAGAGAAAACGAAAACGGAAAAAAAAATGAAAACGAAAAAAAATGAAAAAAATAGATTGAAGACTGTCCATGTGGTAATATTAAAACCAGCAACATAGATAACACACCGTAGTAATGTCGCAGTTTAACAATGAGCATTAGAATAGCAGCATAGATAGACATATATATATATTTTTCCGTATGCATTCAGGTGTACAAATATTTTTTTCCGCTTTGCACTCGCCCACCATGTAAATCTCACCTGTTTTTTTAAGTGTATTTTTTAATCTAGTATAACTGATATTCTAAACAGCAGCCTCTTGTCAGCTGCTTAACACCTGTATCTCTTTCAGGGCTTTTTTTTCAGCAGTCATCTTCAGTGATCGTAGAGACTTGACATATACACACTCACACAAACACACACACACACACACACACAGAGAGCAGGAGGTGGTGTGTGTGTGTGTGGTGGAGACTGTGCAGTGAAGGGAGGCAATTGCAGGAGTGACAGTGATACTTGCTCATGTTTGTGTGTGTACAGTGACAGTGGACAGTGCAATGTGATGATGGTGAATCAGGTTGGTGACTTCATTAACACCTCCACCACAAGAAGGAGTGAAAAGAAAGAGTATTAAGGATAAATAAACATCAAGCTTAATGAAATGGACAAGAAGTGAGTTTCCCAGACTTGTTGATGGAAAATAATGAATGAATCTACACCGGAAGGCAACTGAGGAAGAGATGTCTACTGTATTTCTTTTCCTTCACAGGTTATTCAGACCCTTGCATCCCCCTCCCTTTTTTTGATCAATTTTCAGGGTCACTATTCACTTAAATGTCATGAGGGCTGGCTGCACGAAGGCCGAGTGGACTTGTCTCACCATTGGAGGAAAGTGATGCAGGTGATGGTGAAAGGGAAGGAAAATTAAGCCACATATAATGATTGTGAATGCTGGAAGTGAACACATGAGGTTCTTTTTACAGTGAAGTGACGGTGAATGTGGTTGTTGATTGTGAATAACTGACGTGACAACAGTGGATGGAATCTGGCACTTGTGTGGATGAAGGCTGGAAAAAGATGGATACTGTTGCACATTTTATCTGACAGAAAATGAACTTGGAAATGATTAATGGAGGAAGAGATATATTAATGTGTTTACAGTATTTTGTTTTCAGTTGATGATTGTGTCTATATTGTTATTCAGTGATGCCCTGTGCTTATTTATATGTTGTTATCTTACTAATTTATTTATTGTAGGTTGAATATCTAGTAACACAAACAACAAACTTTATTTCTCTAGGTTTTTATCAAATTTTATAGATAGACAAGTGTTTGTTTATCATAGTGTAGCATTTCGTGAGTGATGAGAAATTGGGGAATGTTCATTAGATAGATCAAAGGTAGTGAACTGAGAGGGGAGAGAGAGGAAGAGTTGATGGGTGTGGTGATGGGAGGTAGACAAAGATGATTGGAACATGAGGGAAGAGTGGAAAGGTGAAAAAAGACCCATAGATGATTGGTGCAGGATATGAAAACAATGAGCATGTGAGAAGAGATAGATTGAAATGATTAGAATAAGAGAGAGTAGTGGAGATGATTTGAATATTAGAGGGTAGAGGAAAGATTAAAGAAGACCCAGAGATGATTGGTGGAGAAACAAAGAGCACCAGTGGAAATAGATTGAGACTGTTTAAATATGAGAGGGTTTTGAAAATATCTATCTTCTAATCTATCCGCCAAAACAGCAATTATTCTCAAGTGCAAAGGTATAGTCTTGTGGGCCACATTACCACACTCCATGAGCTTAGACACAGCACCCCTGGCCACACCAACAGTAAGGCCTGACAACACACATTGGTTCATCCCTGCCAGTTCATAATGACACTGTTCTCTACCTTGCACCATAATACAATAGACTTTAAAGATAGACCCACGAAAACTTAAGAAGCAGTGTTTATTGAAGTGTCTCAAGGTTTAAACTGTGTAGAGAGTTTGCAGGAGACTCAGCAGTCCAGTGGGGTATTAGTAGATGGGGATAATGCATACTGTAATCCATTTTAAGTCCACTACAGGCAGATGAGGTACAAGCTAGAATGGTAACGCTGCCTCTCACCGACTTTATCTTGTGAAATGTGCGTCAGATTTACTTAAATGCCACCAAAACTATAAATGGATTGTCAGGCGCCAGATTGCTTTGTAGACCAGCCAGCGAGAGAGAGGGGTGACCGTGTGACGAAAGAATGAAGAGAGGAGAAAATGAAGCAGGAAAGGAAGTGAATAAGAGAAGTTTGGGATGTGATGTACCTACTGAAAATAGATGTGATAGTTTGCATATTTCACCGCTAGATTGGGGTGTGTAGACCAGCCAGCGTGTGAGAGCAGTGACTTTGTGATAGAAGAATGAAAAGGGGAGAAAAGAGATGGGAGAGAAAGTATGCAAATAAGAGAAGATGAGGATAATTTAAGACAAGTTTAGGAAAAAGGAAATTACGCTTTTTAAAGTGGAATAAGGGAAGAAGTTAGTGAAAATAGATAAAGACCATCAATGAAGGTAAAGAAAATATAAGGATAAGAGAAGGTGGAGGAAGAATGAAAAGGAGAGAAAGAAAGAGATGAGAGATAGAGAAAATATAAGAGAATGTGAAGGAAGAATGAAAAAGAGAGAAAGAAAGAGATGAGAAATAGAGAGGATTAGAGAAGGTGAAGGAGAAATGAAAAGGAGAGAAAGAGAAGAGATGAGAAGTAGAGAAAGGAAATATAAGGATAACAGTTTAGGAAAAGGAAACAACTCTTATAAAAGTGAAAAAAAAAAGGAAGGAAGGAAGTTAGAGAAAATAATAACTTTGATATAGAAAACCAAATGAAGTGAAGATGACACAAGAAACAGGAAAGGAAATAACTTACAAAAAAGGGAAAAAGGAAAAGAAGTTAGTGGAGATTATTACTTGCATGTAGAAGACCAGATAGGAAGCAAGATAGTTATTTAAATGTAGGAAAATAGACTTGAGAAAACACAGTATAGGAATGGTAAAGACACATGTATATATTTAGCTGGGCAAACTCTTAGAAGACTGTGGGCATTGCAGGATTCATTGCTAGTCTTGGGGAAATAATTAGGATTTAAACTCTACTTATTTTGGGGAACAGTTAGTTGGTTAAGCGGGGAAAACAGAATAAACTCTACTTATATTGGGGAAAAGTTAGTTGGTGAGGCAGGGAAAACAGAATTAGTGATAGAGTAAACTGCAGACTGAAACTTATATGATAAACTCAGGATTTCAACTTTACTTACTTTAGAGAGCAGTTGGTAAGGTAGGAAAAAAAAGGAAACTCACTACTAACTTAATGATGAAAAATGCCACAAACACTACGCCTCAAACTCAAAGACAGGTATTTAATGAACCAACTTGTGACGTTAAGAAATTAAGGAGCTTCGTATAAAAATGACAATACAGCGAAACGTTTTAATAGTGAACGAATGCAGCGAAATTCTTGTGCGTACTGAACTGTCCATGCAGTTGCATACACCAAACTTTTAATTGCGATGGGGGAAACAATAAAACCTTTGAACTTTGCGAAGAATCTTTACGTATAATGAATTGCTCTTGTTAGGGTACTTTGCTGTATCAGAATAAGGTTTTGTGTGTAATTAATTAACAAACCATTCCTTTAGCAGTTCATAAGGCTTCACTGTACATAGGAGCATAAGGGAAGCTGCAGGAAGCCATCAGGCCTACACGTGGCAGTCCCTGTATGATAATGACAATATTAGTAATGATAATAGCAATAATACTAACTTTTTCACTCAACTCATATTACATACAAACTGAAACTGTGAATTGAGGGCCATACTAAATAGCTAGACTAAAGAGAAGAAAATACATAGAACATTGGAAACTGAAAATTATTAGCATACAGCATACAGCAAATACAATTAACATACAACAAAAACTAAATATAGCTAGCATACAACATACCTGTATCCACTATCACCTCATCCATTAACCCTTTCACTGCGAGATGAAACAATTAGCAGCCACAGAAGCAATACGTGAAGCCTTTACAAGCATCTACAAGGAAATTATCGATGAAAAAGAATACATTTTGCAATTTTTCCCCTGTTCAATGACTGGGTGTGGCTGAAGAACAAATAAAGGCGGTAATTAGAGTTGGTAATTGGGCAGAGGTGTACCAAGTGGCAGGTAAAGGGTTAATTTTATAGATACATATTCAAACGACCTAGAAAAAATAAGTAAAAAAAAAAAACACTTTATAACTAAGAACTTCTTCCTATGAAAAAAAAAAAAAAAAAAAACAGCCTATAGGAGAGTTTAGTATGTCATTTTACATTTGCCTCATCATGAAGGGACAAACTGACTGAATGGAGGACTAATTGTGAATGAGAGGCCAAGTTAGGTTAGGATATTGTGGATAGTATTGCTTGTCTCCTGCCTCACTGGAACATTATGGCAACACAGAACATTTGACTTGAAGGCTGCCAAACAGGTTATACCCATAAGGCATCACTGAGACGACCCTACCAGGACAGAAAAGCGAGGCCAGTGTTACCAGTTAATTTACCAAGACTAGGTTAAGAATACCAGTCAGTAAGAGATTAGTTTTTTTTTTTTTTTTTTTTTTTTTTTTTTTTTTTTTTGACGTATTCCACCTCAATCGTGTTTTTGGTAGTGGTTGTTTTATTTGTTTATTTTTGTTTTGTTTTATTTTTATTTGATTTTTTTTTTATCCAGATCCACCTCGCCACGGACTTAACGGCGTTGGTGTAATAGAAGGGTTTGACCTGGTGGTGTGTATATATTAGGCTATGGTGATGGTGTGTATATATTGATAGGTTATGGTGGTGCTGGTGATGTGCAAATAATCTTTTTTTTTTATGTATTTAAATAGACCAGTGGAAGAAATGTGTTGAGGTGAATAATCTGGTACATAATTCTTTTGTTTTCAGTTGCAAAAGAACATGCAGGAATGTAGCCAAGTGTAAAGGAATTGTTATGATGTTCTCGCATGAAAGTGGCATATAAGTGGCTTGGACTCGATACAAAACCAGTGGCATGAAAAGACAGGGAACTGAAATTTGAATATGGCGCCATGTTTTAACTCCGAACATTTGAGTGACAAATTATCGTACCCGGGAAAGAAAACTGTGGTATGTAAGTTATGATTTACCATGAATTTAATGATTATTTTTCCACAGGCTTTCCTAGCAGTGTGAAAAGAAAAGCCAAGTTTGTGTGGTAATGTTTCCTATATTTGTACTCCGGTGGAGATAAAATAAAGTGTCTGGATCCTCTAGATTAAGTTAAATTAAAATTGTGTATTTCCATTTTGCCTCAAGACTTCATAAGGAGTGAGTTTGATCTTGTTTTGGGGATAATGTAAAAAAAAAAAAAAAAAATCAGGAAAGAAGTTAGGCACGTATGTGCAGTTTATCAATCTGCAGTTAATTTGGTCTATATAAGACGAATTTGATAGTGATAAAAATGTTCACCTAGTATTGATTAAAAAAATAATTAAGGTAAGTGAAAAAGTTTATATATATATAAAAAATTACGAATTCAGGATCCAGAAAGAAGAAAAAAAAAAAAAAACGTGTGTTACTTAAAGAACATAATTCTGAGGTATAAACTGAAAAATCGAGCGGGAAACATCATAAGCTCATATCCTGAAACACTTCTACGCCGCACTTCCACTATCAAAAGGCTGGCGTCGAAATTACTCAGGTTTTAAAGAGTGTTTATGGTTATAGTGACAGGCCAACAATATCACCACATTATTAACATGAGAAACACTCTTGAAAACCAGGCTAATCATCTCTGTGGCCTTTGAAAATAATCGCGGTGAGAGCCAAGTTTTCCTCAATTTGATTACGCTCGTGGTCACCAGATCTCCTGCGTTGAGTCGTTAAATGGCGGACGTGACCTTGAGCAGGTGTTCGTGTGTTTTATCCAATACTCCCATGCTGTGCCCTTCTGCTGTGTCTTGCTGGCTAGGAGGAGTACTGGCGAGGCTGCTGCATGCCTGGAAACAGCTGGGCGAGGTGAGTGTGGCTGTGTTATGCTAAAGACACACCTGTAGGAGGAAGAGGGTAGTGGTGTTTGCCGTGATGTTTTTAAAGCCTGTATGCACCTGAGGGAGTCTGAGAAGTGGTGTGGCAGTTGAGCAAGGCAGCGTGTGTATGTGTGTATGTGTATGAGTGTGTTCGTGTGTGGGTTTATTGGGTATGGTGTACTCGTGGTCAGCTTCACTTCTCTTCGCTCAGGTAATGGAACAAAAGGTTTTATTGAAATAGTTACCTTACTAATTTCAAGTGACTTTCTAAGCATTATTTTTACTTCTAGTCGTGATCTACGCAATAAAAGTGAAATTAGTGAACGAAACGTATCTTAACTTCACCTAACACAACACTCGGATGGAAACGCCGGTGTTATTTCAATATTAACTGAAGTAATAGGAACATTTTCACCTGAAGGCTAGATTAGGTAGTTTAGATTTGCCGCAGTTCAGTTCTTTAACTTGATCTATACGTGGCAGTCTCTCTATGAAACAACAAACTATTTTCATCTGTCATCCCCATCCATAAATTCGCCTAATCTTCTTGTAAATCTCCGTAATGACTCAGCACTAACAACCTCATTACTGAGTCCCCTATTCATCCACCACTGAGAACTGATTCCTCTCTCTCTCTCTCTCTCTCTCTCTCTCTCTCTCTCTCTCTCTCTCTCTCTCTCTCTCTCTCTCTCTCTCTTGAACCTATAATTTGTTTGCCGTGACCTGAGTAATTAACAGTGTAGAGGAAAAATACTTGAATTGTACCCATAGTTAACAGACTAAGGTGAAACTACTTGGCTTGTATCCTATATTTAGCAGTTTAGGGTGAAAATACTTGCCTTTTATTATATTTTTAGGAGTTTAGGGTGAAAATACTTGACTTTGCCCCATATTTAATAGTTTAGGGTGAAAATATTTGACTTACACCCAATATTTACCAGGTTAGGGTGAAAATGATTGATGTAGCTAACAATTAACAGATCAGGACGAAAATATTGAGAGTATTGAATCATTTGAACATATTAACACTTGCATCGTAATATACAACAAGCCACGCCGGAATAGAATCTTCATAAACACTTGGAAGATAGAAAGGGATGGAAAGGAAGATAGAAAGGGATGGAAAGGAATGTGTGTTGCGGGTTGTTGTGTAGGATTAATGTTTGGGGGTGGAGGCACAACGAGAAGAAGTGCCCCGGAGTGGTTACTGGTTAAAGGGGGAAGCGTATCAAGGGGCGGTGAAGGGATTGAGACACCATTACCTTATTTAAAACTATGAATTCAACAGCTTATGAAAAAAAAAAAAAAAAAAAAAATAAATAAATAAATAAAAAAAAAACTAAATAAATAAATATACCTTTGAAACAACGATTAAATAAACAGATTACCACTTGCATACCGGATTGAGGTCCAGAGAGGTTAGGTAATTGGGCAGGTAGGTGTGTACTCTACCTAAACCTATGAATGGTCGTTTGAGTGAATAGGTGTTGATAAATTGAGTGTTGCAAATTGAGTGAAGGTCGTTTTGTTTTGATTGGTGAGTGAATGGGAGATTAAGTGACTCTGAAACGGGAGTGGATGGATGTTTGTATGTATGAATGTTTGCTTGTTATGGTAGTTTAACAAGGTGTCTGTATCGTTAGTTATAAGTAGTATAGGTGGATATTAATTAAGATACAAAAAGTTACGTGAATTATTAAGGAGTTAGCAGGACGAGTGACGAAATTGATACTGCTCAGATCTGTCCTTCCCTCTGATAACAATGATAACAATGATAACAAGAATAAGGGTTTTTAAATGCAAACTAACATTGATATCTGTTATTCTCTCACAAAATAAGAATAACGAACAATTTTTTTTAAAGATCTATAATTCTGTGGTACCAAGAATGACATCCATGAAGCTCAGAGAGAGAGAGAGAGAGAGAGAGAGAGAGAGAGAGAGAGAATTAAGAAGAGGAAAAATATAGGTCTCTCTCTCTCTCTCTCTCTCTCTCTGATAAAGATTCATTATTCCATCTGGTAACAAGAATAACAAAGTCTGCTATTTATGTAAGGGAAGGGAAAGGAAGAGAAGGGGAAGAAGAGGTAGAAAAGAGAAGGAAAGAGAAGGGAAGGATAAAGTTAGTGATAAGAAGAAAATGGAAGAAATGAAGGTAAGAGAAGGGAAATAAATGGGAAAGAAAACGTAGAAAAGGGAAGGAAGAAAAGGATGAAGTTAGTGTGAAGAATAGAGGGAAGAGAAGATGGAGGGAAGAGAAGGGAAAGGAAATAAGTAGAAAGAAGAGAAATAAAAGGGAAAAATGAAGTTAGTGTTAAAAATAAAGGAGAAAAAAGGCGAAAGGAAGGGAAAGAAATAGAATAGAGAAGAGAAAGGAAAGGAAAAAAAATAGTGCTAAGAATGAAGGAAAGAAAAGATGAGGGAAAGATAAGGGAAAGGAAATAAGTAGAACAAGAGAAGGAAAGGAAAAATAAAGATATTGATAAGAATAGAAGGAATAAAGCAAAAAAAAGGAAGATTAGATAAAGGAAAATTATAAAGGTTTTGGTTCTTCAGCACAGCCACATTTTCTGAGTAAAAACCCATTATTCTCCACAAACAAGAATAGCGAAGTGTACCATTAAAACCCCTCAATTCTCCAGCACAGGTACGTTTTCTATGAGTTGGCGGCGTGTATCCCTGAGCGGCGTGGGGTGGAGGGGAGGGGATGTAGCTCAGATGGTAGAGCGCTCGCTTAGCATGTGAGAGGTACGGGGATCGATACCCCGCATCTCCAATCTGATTTTTATTCCCTTAATACTCTGAGATTAACCTTGCTGTCGCCATTGTTATATCTGAGGGGTGCTAGAGGGAGGCTGGTGTAAAGAATGCGTGTTTTATTTAGGTGTTTTAAGTCTTTGATATACGCGTTGTTAAAAAAGATTATTATTATTACTTCTTATTGAGAGATTAGCTTTACTATTAATGATGCTATTGTTGATAGGTACTGGGGAGAGACTGGTGTAAATAGTTCATGTTTATTATTATTGTTGTTGTTGTTGTTGTTGTTGTTGTTGTTGTGAAAATCCAATGAAAGGCATTAAGGGAAGGTCTTAAAAACTGATATAGAACCAAATGAGCGACCATGTATGTGAAAAACTAGAAAGAATGTAAAAAAAAAAAAAAAATAAATAAATAAAAATAAATAAATAAATAAAAATGTAAATGGTGAAAAGAAGAAAAGCTAAAAAAAGAGAAAAGGATAATAAATAGAAAGAAAAGGACAAAAACAGAAGGAAAAGGGAAAAAAAGAGAAGGAAAAAAGAAAAGAAAAGAAGGAATAAAGGAAATAAAGGAGAAGGAAAAGAAAAAAAAGAAAAGTGAAAAAGAAGGAATAAGAAGAAAAGGAAAAGAAAAAAGAAGGTAAAGGACAAAAAGAAGGAAAAAGACAAAAAGTGAAGGAAAAAGAAAAAAAGGAGGAAAAGGACAAAAAGAAAATGAAAAACAGAAAAAGAAGGAAAGACAAGAGAAGGAAAAAAAACAAAAAAGGAAAAAGACAAAAAAAGAAGGAAAAAAAAAGGAAAAGGAAAAGAAAGAAGGGAAAAGGGAAATAAAGAGGAAAAGAAAAAAGAAAAAAATGAAAATAAAAAAAAGAAAAAGAGAGAGAGAGAGAGAGAGAGAGAGAGAGAGAGAGAGAGAGAGAGAGAGAGAGAGAGAGAGAGAGAGAGAGAGAGAGGCATGTTTGAAGTTTCCTTATTTTCATTTTTATTGTTCACGTGTTTAAAAATTCCACCATTTCTTGCTTGTTTATCCTTACAGTTAAAATTGCTATGTGGGAGGGTTACTACAAATAGCCTAGTGTAAAAATATGCTTTATTTCCTTGTTTTAAATCATTGTTATGCTCATTCAAGTGTTTTAAAATCGTTATTATCATCATTCACGTGTTTTAAAATCATTATCCTCATTAACGTGTTTTAAAATCGTTACTATTTTAATTCACGTTTGAAATCTTCATTATGCTCACTACCATTGTGGTCGTTGAGGAGTCAGGTGAAGCTACGAAATGATGAGGCAGGACGGTCTTCTCTCCGCTGAGCCTTGCACCTCCCCTGATCCTTGGTGCATTAACTCGTCAGCAAGCAAAAGATTCCATATGAAGGGCGACGGTTGACTTAAAGGAAACGAAGCAGAACAAGAAGGAAATTAAGAAGAACAAGAGGACCAAGAAAAAAGAGAAGGCAAGGAGAGGAAAAAGAAAAAAGAGAAAAAGACAAATAACACCATTAGGCTATGCGCTTCTCTCTCTCTCTCTCTCTCTCTCTCTCTCTCTCTCTCTCTCTCTGGTATAAGTAAATCATATTTACACGTTTTAAGTGAAATTGTACGGTAATGTAATTGAGTCATTGCAGAAAATAACAGTTTCACAGAAATAAACAAAAGACAGGCGCAGAATTCCATGCGAGAGAGGAATAATTAGATTTTTTATTTAATTAATTACTAGCGTGGCGTGGATTTAACCCTTTCACTCCTATTTCATCTTCCTTAACCCTTTGACTTGTAATGCCACGTGTAGTTTTTATTTTTTTATTGTTATCCATCATGCGAGTTTTTTTTTTTTCCTTTTTTCTTTATGAGTTTGTTCCCCGTTGGCCAGTGACCCTCTAGCATTAGTAAAGGAAAAATTAATTATACCTTTTCACTCGTCCAAAACAAACAAACAAACTGCAATTAATAACCCCTTCACTAGTCTGTTAAAAACTCTTATCTAAACTCGCACAAAATTTTAATAACACGAAGGAGAGAAGCAGCTGTAGCACTCGAGAGATCAACCAATGATAGCCTTCCTGATTACATCCCTTCCCGCTCTCCCGCCACCTCCAGACACTACTGGCCAGACAAGCACTGCACATTCTATTGGTATTCTCTCTCTCTCTCTCTCTCTCTCTCTCTCTCTCTCTCTCTCTCTCTCTCTCTCTCTCTCTCTCTCTCTCTCTCGTTGACGTGTGTTAAAGTTCCTTGCCTTGCTTTGAGTGATGTTCTTTGTTGTGTGTCAGTATTATCGCAGTGAAGGAGTGGAAGAGGCGTGTGTAGCAATAATGATGAGAAGGATTAGAGGGAGGAGGAGAAAGAAAAGAAAGAAAAGGAGAAGGAACATAAGAACAACATAAAGAAGGAAAAGATGAATAAGAGAAAGAAGAGGAATAGGAAGAAAGAAAATGACAAAAAATAAAAAAAACAAGATGGAAAAGAAGAGAGAATAAGTACAAGAAGGGAAAGAAGATGAAGAAGGAAAAGTAGAAGGCGGTGGAGGAAAAGGAATGAGAAAAAGAACAAGAACAAGGAAAAGAAGACGAAGAAGGAAAAGAAGACAGGAGGAAAAAAAACGAAATAGGAAAAGAAAAGAGGAAAAAAAAGAACAAGAATAAAAATAAGACAAAATAACAACGTAAACACAAATAATAGCAAAAAAGAAAATATATACTACAACAATTACAAGATAGACTACACATTTTGATAACCTTCCCTTCAATCTGTGTTTTTCATCATTTATCGCCTCTATTCTCACTGTAACCTAACTCTTTCCCACCAATACTATAACCCCCTTTCTAAATAAACAAACTAGTAGATAGACAATAAAATAAAATAATAGAAAAGAAAACTAGACGTAGAACAATAGGCGCGGGGTTGAATGTAGCGTTTGTCAGTTAAAAGGAAGGTTCCAGGCAAGAGGGGATGTAGCTCAAATGGTAGAGCGCTCGCTTAGCATGTGAGAGGTACGGGGATCGATACCCCGCATCTCCAGGTCTTTTTATTTTTATTTTTATTTTATTTTTATCTGTGAAGGTTTGGTGAGGTAAGGTGAAGTTAGATTAAGTTGTGTGTTAGTTTGTGTGTGTGGTTTGGTTAGGTTATGGTAAGCCTGTGTGTGTGTGTGTGTGTGTTTTGTTTTATTTTTCATGTGTGGTCCTTGGTGAAGTTAGGTTAGGTTAGGAGAGGTGTTTGTGTGTGTGTGTGTGTGTGTGTGGATTAAGAGGAAAAGAAGAAATGGAGGAGAGGAAGAGAGAAATGGAAATAGGAAAGGGAAACGAGGAGGAAAGGAGGTGAAAACAGAATAGAGAAAAATGAAGTAAATGAAAAAAAAGGAAGTAAAGAAGAAAGAGAAAGAAGAGGAAGGAAGAAGAGAAAGAGAGGGTGAAGAAGAAGAATGAAGACGCTAAAAAAAATAATGAAATAAAGAAAAAAATGAGAAAGGAAAGAATGGGTGAACGGGAGGAGGAAGGAAAAGAAGAAAAAAGAGGGAGGAAGGGAGAGAAACGAAGAAGGAGAGAAGAAAGGAGGGATGGGAAGAAAGGAAGGAATAAAATAAGAAAGATAAGTAAGAGCAGAGAGAGAGAGAGAGAGAGAGAGAGAAAGAGAGAGAGAGAGAGAGAGAGAGAGAGAGAGAGAGAGAGAGAGAGAGAGAGAGAGAGAGTTACATGAGACAGGCAGAGGAGAAATATTTGCTTGTCATCTTCTTTCATTCCTTCCTTCTTTGTTATTCCATTTCGTGTTTGGTGCGAAAGGAAGAGAGAGAGAGAGAGAGAGAGAGAGAGAGAGAGAGAGAGAGAGAGAGAGAGAGAGAGAGAGAGAGATAATGTAATAATGAAGATGATAACTGTAATAACAACAACCTCAAACAAGAACCAAAATAATGAGGATCCTCGCCCAGGGGAACCTCAAGGTCACCGCTGCCCGTTTTCTTTGCGTATTGTCAACCGAGAGAAGAAAAAAAAATGCCTGAAGGGAATTTCTGTTCAATCAAGGCTGTGGAATGTGCTTGAGAGAGAGAGAGAGAGAGAGAGAGAGAGAGAGAGAGAGAGAGAGAGAGAGAGAGAGAGAGAGAGAGATTTAGGTATCTGATGAGAGAGAAAAGGAAAGTGAAGAGAAGGGAGGGAATGATGATGATGATGATGATGACATTGAGAAGGAGGAGGAGGATGAAGAAGAGATGGAAGAGTAGAGACAAAAGAGGAGAAGAGAAGTAGGAAAAGGAAGAAGAGGGAGATGAGAAGGAGGATGGAAAGGAAGAAGAGAAGGAGGCGAAGGAAGATAAAAATGAAGAAGAGGGGGAGAAAAAAAGGAGGGAGAGGGGAAAGAGGAGGAAAAGGAAGAGGAGAAAAAAAGAAGAGGAAAAAAGAGGGAGAGGAGGTGAAGGAGGAAAAGGAGAATGAAGATAAAAAGGAAGAAGAGAAGGAGGAAGAGAAGGAGAAATGAAAGTAGGGAGAGGATTAGGAAGAGGAAAATAAAAAAAAATAAGAGGAAAAGAGGAATATAAAAAGTAAGAAGAGGGAGAGGATAAAAGGAGGAGGAGGAGGAGGGTGGAGGTGGAGGAGGAGGAGGAGGAGGAGGAGGAAGAGGCGGCCATCTGTGAGACTATAAGTAAATAAAAATAAATAAATAAAAAAATAAATAAAATAAATAAATAGATAAAAATAATGATTAGGAAACTCAGCATGTTGGTAGAAAGTAAACATCGTACCTTTTGATGGCGGGAACCGTACTTGCATTCAAAACAAACATTTAAACCAATCTCCCCCATTTGCCTCGATTTATGTTCCCGCGACGGCTGGGTGATGTTGTGATGTGTGGGCGTGGCTGTGTGTGTGTGTGTGTGTGTGTGTGTGTGTGTGTGTGTGTGTGTGTGTGTGTGTGTGTGTGTGTGTTTGTGTGTGTGTGTGGGGGGGGGCGGGATGGAAACTCGATTTTTTTTTTTTTTAGAGATGAAAAGTCACCTGTTACAGCGCCTTCACACTCTCCCTTCCTCCGTTTCTCCCCCTTCTTCTCCCCATCTCCAAAACCTTCCTCTTCTTTCTCTCCATCCTTCCATCCCTGTCCCCCTTCCTCTTACCTTCCTCTCCAATCCCTCCTTACCTCCCTTCTTTTCTCCTCGTATACTCTCCCCCTCCTCTCCCCCCCTCCCTCCACTACCTCCACCTTTCCACTTGCACCTCCCTGTATTCCTTCACCCCTCCCTCCTTCCCTCCTTCCTCCACCTAGCTTCTCTACCCCCCAATATTTCCCCTCTCCTTTACCTTCCTCCCTCCCACCCCTCCCTCCCTCCTTCCTTGCCTCCTCTACCCCTCAACAGTTCCCTTCGTTACCTCCCTCCCTCCACGTATCCTCCCACCTCTCCACCTCCCCATTCTTCCCTTCAGTCCTTATGTCTCCCATCCCCTACAACCCCTTCCCTACCTTTCCCCTCCACCCATCACCTCCTCGTCTCCCATCTGGTGGTGATAGGCAGTGAAAGGCGTGGGTGGAAGAGTCGTTAGCTGTCTTTCCTTGTTTCCTCATTGGGAGCAAAATTTCTCTTGGCCACATTCACCCCCCCCCCCCCGCCGGCCACAGTATTGACTCATCTCCGCTAAAAATATATGGTTAAGTTTTTATTGCCATAGAGAACGACGTTGTAAGGGGAGGCAGGTTGTGTTCAGAGAGAGGGTGAATAATGTTCTGCTTCCTTTTGGTTAGGTTAGGTTAGGTTAGGGTTATGAGAATGCCTGGGGAATGTGTTGTGTTTTGGTGTGGTTGAGGTTTGTTAGGTTACGTTAGGTTAGGTTAGGTTAGGTTAGGTTAGGTTAGGTTAGGTTACGTTAGGTTAGGTTAGGTTAGATTACTTTAGGTTAGGTTACGTTAGGTTAGGTTATGTTAGGTTAGGTTAGGTTAGGTTAGGTTAGGTTAGGTTAAGTTAGGTTAGGTTAGGTTAGGTTAGGCTAAGTTAGGTTAGGTTAGGTTAGGTTAGATTACGTTAGGTTAGGTTAGGTTAGGTTAGGTTAGGTTAGGTTAGGTTATATGCTTTTCGATTCTCTTGGTAAACTGGCATTTCAAGAAGGCGAATAACCGCTAAAGAAGGAATAGGAGAAAAAAAAAGAAGGTTAAGGTTTTGTTTTGGTGAATGTCATAGATTTATTAGGTTATGTAAAATACTTGATAATATCTTTTGGTGAACTGATATTTAAAGAAGGACGAAGAACAACTAAAGAAGAAGGAGGAGGAGGAGGAGAAGAAGAAGAAGAAGAAGAAGAAGAAGAAGAAGAAGAAGAAGAAGAAGAAGAAGAAGGTTAATAAGGGAAGCTACAAGGAGCCATCAAACCTTCCTACCATCATAGCAAATAGTAAAATTGACATATGTGCTAAAGTGACTGTGGAAAATGTTCTCACACACACACACACACACACACACACACACACACACACACACACACACACACACACACACACACACACACACCCTTCCAATTCATCATTGTAGCAGGAAATGAAGTAGTGAAGTAGTGGAGTGATAAGTATTCTGAGTTAGCACAGCAACAAACACACACAAAATCACAGCAGAATTTACTTTCTCAGCTTGACCAACCCTGAATACACACACACACACACACACACACGCTTACAATCTTTCAATTATCACCTCAATAACCATAAAAAAACCTAAAAAAACAATAGAATAACGAAAAAAACAAAAAAACAAAAAAACATTACTTCCCTAACTCTTAACCAGCCATGAAAACACAGAAGCTTCACCACCACCACCACCACCACCACCACCACCACCACCACCACCACCACCATAAACAGTAAAATGATCAATAAACTGAAGTAATAAATCTTTAACTGTGGTGATGTACTGCTTACTGTGATGGCAAGGGGGCTGTTGCTGTGGCTGTGGCTGTGGCTGTTGCTGTGGTGGTGGTGTGAGTGGTAAACAGTCCATCATATCTTGGCCACATCAACCACAGCCCCGCCACAGTCTGGAACTCCCTGCCTGCTTCTGTATTTCCCACCTTCCTATGACTTGAATTCCTTGAAGAGGGAGATTTTAAGACACTTATCCTTCAATTTCTGACTGCCACTCTGGACTTTTCTGGGCCTGGCATCTCAGTGGGGCTTTTTTTGTTTTATTTATTTTTTATTAGATTTGTGTTGCTCTTGGCCAGTGTCCCTCCTGCATAAAAAAAAGCCGCGTCACATTGCCACGAGAACCCATATTCTCACACGCGTCTGTCTGAAGGAGGCGCTGACGAGGGAAGTCTGTAATCCACTGGGGGAAAGTAGAAGCGTGTTAGGTATTTTGGTAAATGTTTGTTTGTTTGTTTGTTTGTTTGTTTGTGAGGTGGTGTGTGTTACGGTGGTGGTGGTGGTGTGTGTGTTACTGGGTTTGTTTGTTTGTTTGTTTGTTTGTGAGGTGGTGTGAGTTACGGTGGTGGTGGTGTGTGTGTGTTACTGGGTTTGTTTGTTTGTTTGTTGTTTGTTTGTTTGTTTGTTTGTTTATTTTGTGTGGTGTGGGTTAGGTAAGAAATGGTGTTTTTTTTTTTGTGTGTGTTCGTTTGTCAGTTGATAGTTTGTGAGTTAGGAAGGGTGTTGTTGTATTTACTGGGTTTGTTTGTTTGTTTGTGTAGTGTGGGTTAGGTAAGAACTGCGTGTGTTTATTGAAAAAATGCTGGTGTTTTTTTTTGTGTTTGTTTGTCATTGATAGTTTGTGAGTTAGGAATGGTGGTGTTGTGT
The DNA here is from genome assembly GCF_035594125.1 of Scylla paramamosain. Classification (NCBI taxonomy): domain Eukaryota; kingdom Metazoa; phylum Arthropoda; class Malacostraca; order Decapoda; family Portunidae; genus Scylla; species Scylla paramamosain. The sequence goes on along the minus strand of NC_087190.1, from coordinate 3,024,614 downwards.
TTTACTGGGTTTGTTTGTGTTTGTTTGTTTGTTTGCTTGTTTGTTTGTTTGCTTGTTTACTGCATTGCGTGATGTGGGTTGGGTAAGAAATGCGTGTGTTTGTTGGAAAATGTTGTTTGTGTGTGTGTGTGTTTGTCAAGTGGTGGTTTGTGAGTCAAGCAGGCGTGTTTCATTTATTCATATATTTATTTATTCATTTATTATTTATTTATGTATCTATCTTTAGCTACGCGTTCTGAATTGTCACTTAAATTAAATAGAAAAAGAATAGTGAGTATAGGAGTAATAGAAGTAATTTATAAGTAGTAATATTAATGTGAAATAAACTACTACTACTACTACTACTACTACTACTACTACTACTACTACTACTACTACTACTACTACTCTCCCAGCATATGGCGGATGAGTCCTCTGCTAATGGGCGGGGTGTGGAGCAACGTGTGTGTGTGTGTGTGTGTGTGTGTTAGAGGAGGAGGAGGAAGGAAAAGAAAACGCCGGAGGAAAAATATAATAAGGAAAAAAAGTTAGTAATTTCCTTTTTTTCCTCTCTTCTCATATATTGTTTATTTGTTATTTCCTATGTTTCTTTTCTCCCATTGTTTTATTTCCTTATTGTTTTTTTATGTAAAAGGAAAAAAAAAGTGCCAGTGCTTTGGAGACGAGAGAGAGAGAGAGAGAGAGAGAGAGAGAGAGAGAGAGAGAGAGAGAGAGGAAGAGAGAGAGAGAGGAGAGATTAGATTCCAGCTTCAATCTCCTTATGCTAAATCCTAACCCCAGTTGCAAGATCATCCATTAAATTCATTACATATTATTCAATTCACGCTCAAAAGACTCCAAACACGCAACCCACTTATAGAAAAACGGGAACCATCAGAAATTAATAGAGTTTCCCATCCGCCAGCTAAAGGATTCCCGTTTTCTGTCACTCCTGGGATGCCTACTTACACTACATCAGCACTGTTCACTACACAAATGAGGTGAAAGAAGCGCAACTCAATATAAACTCTTTCCTACTTACATGTAACCAACCGTAAGTGTGCTGGTGTGGTTAATGAGGTGCAGCCCGTTCAATTGGTGTCACTATTGTGGGTAGGTAGTGAACAAAGTGCAGTTGAATTGGTGTCAGAGTTGTTTGTCGGGGCAGTCGCTGTGTTGGTCTTGGTTATCAGACGCAGAGGCAGATTGGCAGACAAGTTACTGTGGACTTTGTTTCATTGTTGTTTGTGTTGCCAGCACCTTAGTATTGGTGTCAGCTGTTGGTGTATGTGCTAATTATTTCTGGTTTTATTTCTTATTTATCCTTTCATAAGAACATAAGAAACATAAGGAGAGCTGCAAGAAGCGACCAGGCTTACACGTGGCAGTCCCTGTATGAAAACACACCTACCTATTTCCATCTGCTATCCCCATCCATAAACTTGTCTAATCTTCTCTTAAAGCTCTCTAGTGTCCTAGCACTAACTACATGATTACTGTTTCGTGTATCTGTTTCTATCTGCCTACCTGTCTGTCCATCTGTTTGTTTGTTAGTTTATTTGTATGTGTGTCTGTCTATCTGTTTATCTGTTTGTTTATCTGTCCATCTATTTATATGTCTGTTCACCTGCGTATCTATTAGTTTATCTCTCTATCTATCTATTCATCCATTTATTTATCTATCTATCTACCTATCTATTTACATTTAAGGAAACAAACCATGGACACAAAAGGATAAAATCAGCGCCTTTCTTTTTTTTTTCCCATCCTCTACCCAACCTCTCCCTCCCCCGCCAAAAAAAAAAAAAAAAAAGAAAAAGAAAAAAAATCAAAGGAGTTATATTAGGCAGTGGGTCAGACCGCATCTAGACTATGCTATACAGGTCAGGTTCCCACGTCACAGAAGGGTAGTAGGTCTGTTGGAGTCAGGCAAAGGGGCGGGGGGGGGGGGGATGATGACTGACACAGGTCCTTAGGAGAGAGAGAGAGAGAGAGAGAGAGAGAGAGAGAGAGAGAGAGAGAGAGAGAGGAGAGAGAGAGAGAGAGAGAGAGAGGGGGGGAGAAATGACTTAAGTAAATTTAAGTCAGGACAGGGAGAAGTGAGCAACAGGGTAGTGAAGGTGTTTAAGTGCACG
>NC_087190.1:3000000-3005000 GCF_035594125.1 Scylla paramamosain | reverse complement strand
GTACTGTGTGTGTGTGTGTGTGTGTGTGTGTGTGTGTGTGTGTGTGTGTGTGTGTGTGTGTGTGTGTGTGTGTGGTTCCTGTGGTTATTTGAGATGTAGGTGAGGGTGGCATTGTGGCATGGTGATTGTAGTAGTATAAGTAGTAGTAGTAGTAGTAATAGTAGTAGTAATAGTAGTAGTAGTAGTAATAGTTGCAAAAGTACGTACAACAATAGCGGCAGTGCGTAATAGTAGCAGTAATAGCGGTAGTAATAGGAGGAGGAGGAGGAGGAGGAGGAGGAGGAGGAGGAGGAGGAGGAGGAGGAGGAGGAGGAGGAGGAGGAGGAATACAAAGGAAGACCAAACATCAGCAAACTCTGAGGTCTTTACTAGGCTGTTTGGGTAACTATTCTACTCTAACTCTTAGTGGGAGGAGGAGGAGGAGGAGGAGGAGGAGGAGGAGGAGGAGGAGGAGGAGGAGGAGGAGGAGGAGGAGGAGATTTCAGTACCCTTCAGAATTACCTGCCTGAAATTTTTGACAAGGTAACCGCGTAATTAATTGCATTTCAGGTATTTCCGAGAGAGAGAGAGAGAGAGAGAGAGAGAGAGAGAGAGAGAGAGAGAGAGAGAGAGAGAGAGAGAGAGAGAGAGAGAGAATCAGAAAGCATTTGTGAGACTTATACTCTCTCTCTCTCTCTCTCTCTCTCTCTCTCTCTCTCTCTCTCTCACACCTGTTCCTAATCAGCAGGTGGCGCACAGGTAGACTCACTTCTCACCTGCCCGCGCCAGTTGATTGCAAACAGATAGACAGGTAGAGGGGAAGGATTAAGTAATGAACAGGTGTGTTTATTTAATCAGGTGTGTGTTTAGACAGGTGACAGGTAAGTTATGTTGTCAAGAATGTGATTAAGGTGTGTTTGTATCTGTACTTTATTATTATTATTATTTATTATTGTTATTATTATTATTATTATTATTATTATTATTATTATTATTATTATTATTATTATTATTATTTTATTTACTTTGTGTGTGTGTCTTGGTAACTCTTTCATTATATATTGGTAGTGAGGTGTATCTTCTTCTTCTTCTTCTTCTTCTTCTTCTTCTTCTTCTTCTTCTTCTTCTTCTTCTTCTTGGAATTTTCATATATTGGAATTTCTGTCATTTACATTTATTTTGTCTATTTAATTATGTTTCCCCTTTTGTGTGTGTGTGTGTGTGTGTGTGTGTGTGTGTGTGTGTGTGTGTGTGTGTGTGTGTGTGTGTGTGTGTTTGCTTGCCTATATATTTATCTATCTGTATCTATCCATTTATCTCTATATATATCCATTTATCTATTTGTTTATCCATCCATTCATCTATCTATCTACCTATTTCTCTCTCTCTCTCTCTCTCTCTCTCTCTCTCTCTCTCTCTCTCTCTCTCTCTCTCTCTCTCTCTTTCTCATCTTCACCCTGAGCTAATTAGTTGGTTGGGGAAGAGAGAGGAGGAGACAGATTGTGAGAGGGGGTAACAGGAGAAGGGGGGGGGCGGGACGGGGTGTTCAGGTAGTGGTGGTGGTGGTGGTGGTGGTGGTGGTGTCTGTGGTGGGGAAGTCTGTAAGTTTGATAATGGTTGGGGGAAGGTTGGGGAGGTTGGGGGAGCGGGAGGGGGTGTTGGGGGGTTAAGTTGGGGTTATCACGTTTAAGAATTGTCTGGTATGTTCTCTCTCTCTCTCTCTCTCTCTCTCTCTCTCTCTCTCTCTCTCTCTCTCTCTCTCTCTCTCTCTCTCTCTCTCTCTCTCTCTCTCTCTCGATGACTTGTAAAATACTGGTTGTAGAGAGAGAGAGAGAGAGAGAGAGAGAGAGAGAGAGAGAGAGAGAGAGAGAGAGAGAGAGAGAGAGAGATTTTAGAGCAATGGCTGCAGTTATAGAACCTCCTCCTCCTCCTCCTGCTCTTCCTCCTCCTCCTCCTCCTCCTCCTCCTCCTCCTCCTCCTCCTCCTCCTCCTCCTCCTCCTCCTCCTCCTCCTCCTCCTCCTCCTTTTTGGCGCCCTGTTCTCTATTCATATTCTGTAATGCGAGGGGTTGAGGAGGAGAAGAGATGGAAGAGGAGAAAATGAAAAAGGAGGAGGAGGAGGAGGAGGAGGAGGAGGAGGAGGAGGAGGAGGAGGAGGTGAAGATGGAGGAGATGATAGCAGAAAAGGAGATTAGAAGAGGAGAGAAAGATGAAAAAAGCAATAGAAAAAGGTTAGAAGAAGAAGGAAAAGAAGAAGAAGAAGAAGGAGAAGAAGAATGAATAGTGAATAAAATAGAAAAAGAAGAGAGAGTGTAGATGAATGGAAAGATGAAAAGAAGAACATACATTAACGTAGGCAATGAAAGAAGAGGGAAGGGAAAAAAACAGATAAAGAAGAGAAATAAGAAAGATTTGAAGGAAAAGGAGGAAAAGAGGAAAAGAAAGAGGAGGAATAGAAGAAAAAATCAATTAGCGAAGGATATGAAAGGAGAGAGAGAGAGGAAAACAGAAAAAAGACAAAGAAGGAAGAAGAAGAAGAAGAATATTTGAAGGAAAAGAAGGAAAAGAGGAAGAGAAAGAGGAAGAAAAGAAGGAAATTAATTAACGAAGGATGTGAAAGAAGAGAGAGAGGAAAGCGAAAGCAGACAAAACGAAGGAAATAATAAAAAAAATAGAAAATACATGAAATACAAGGAGAAAGAAGAAGAAGAAGAAGAAGAAGAAGAAGAAGAAGAAGAAGAAGAATCAATTAACGAAGTTTATGAAAGAAGAGAAAAGAGAGAAAAAAAAACTAGACGAAAAAGAAAAAAAATAAAGGATGAGAAATAGGAAGAAGGAGGAGGAGGAGGAGAAGGAAGAAAATAAATAAAAGAAGAAAAAAAAATATATGAAAGAGGAGGAAAGAAAAAAAAAACAAGTAGAAGAGAAAAGAAATGAAAAAACCAAATAAGAGGAGGAGGAGGAGGAGGAGGAAGAGGAGGAAGAGGAAGAGGAAGAAGAAGAGGGAGGAGGCTGGGTCATCTCGATAGCTTTTGTCGGTACGCCGCCCGCGCCCACGGCCTTTCCACCACGCCCGCACACACACACACACACACACACACACACACACACACACACACACACACACACACACACACACACACACACACACACACACAGACCTCACATTTTTCTTCTTATTATTATTTATTCATTATCTCGTCTTTCCCTCCTTTACTCCCCCTTCCCTTACTCTTCCTCCTCCCTCCCTCCTTTCCCTTACCCCTTTCCCCTTTCTCCCTAAAAAAAAAAACAGGCCTATTTTCAGCCTATTCACGCCTAAAAAAAATTATTAGGCTCATATGAAAAGACCTGAATTTTTTGGTCCCGTTTTTTTAACTTAGTGCCTCCTCCTCCTCCTCCTCCTCCTCCTCCTCCTCCTCCTCCTCCTCCTCCTCCTCCTCCTCCTCCTCCTCCTCCTCCTCCTCCTCCTCCTCCTCCACGCCCTCACCTTCACCCGCCCATGTTAAGCTCGCGCCCCCACCCACGCCCATTTGCAAGAAAGAGAGAGAGAGAGAGAGAGAGAGAGAGAGAGAGAGAGAGAGAGAGAGAGAGAGAGAGAGAGAGAGAGAGAGAGAGAGACAAAAAGTGTAAAGGGATTATTTCACAGTGAGAGAGAGAGAGAGAGAGAGAGAGAGAGAGAGAGAGAGAGAGAGAGAGAGAGAGAGAGAGAGAGAGAGAGAGAGAGAGAGAGACAAAAAGTGTAAAGGGATTATTTCAGTGAGAGAGAGAGAGAGAGAGAGAGAGAGAGAGAGAGAGAGAGAGAGAGAGAGAGAGAGAGAGAGAGAGAGAGAGAGACAAAAAGTGTAAAGGGATTATTTCACAGTGAGAGAGAGAGAGAGAGAGAGAGAGAGAGAGAGAGAGAGAGAGAGAGAGAGAGAGAGAGAGAGAGAATTTATCACTCTATTAAGTTTTGTAAGATAGTGTGATTTTTTCTTTTTTTCTTTTTTTTTGTTTTAAGTCACTTTAATTTTTCTTTACTTTTTCTTTATTTTTCATCATTTTTTTCTTTATTCTTTCTTTTTATTTCATTTTATCCACCCTTTGCTTCCTTTTCTTTGATTTTTTTTTTCTTTCTTTCTTTCTTTCTTTTTCTCTTCCTCTTCTTTTCTACAGTTCTTTTTACTTTTCTTTCCTTCCTTCCTTCCTTCTTTCCTTCCTTCCTTCCTTCCTTCCTTCCTTCCTTCCTTCCTTCCTTCCTTCCTTCTTTTTTCTTTTTTCTTTCTTCCTTCTTCCTTCCTTCTTTTTCTTTTTACATTCTTATTTTCTTCCTTTTTTCTTTCTCTTCATCCTTCATCCCTTCTCTCATTCCCTCCTTTTTCTTTATTTCCTTTATATATTTATGATCCATTCTCTCTCTCTCTCTCTCTCTCTCTCTCTCTCTCTCTCTCTCTCTCTCTCTCTCTCTCTCTCTCTCTCTCTCTCATCTTTACTTTCTCTTTTCTTTCTTTTTCTTTCTTTCTTTATCTATCTATCTATCTATCTATCTATCTATCTATCTATCTATCTATTCTTCCTTTCATTTTTTCTATTTTATTCTATCTACTCGTATCATTTTCTTTTCCCTCTAATTCACAATTTTGAAATATCTTCCAGTTTTTTCCTTTCTTCCTTTTCCTTCTCTTTGGGGAAATTCGGGGAAAGAACAGGTCAGAGAGAGAGAGAGAGAGAGAGAGAGAGAGAGAGAGAGAGAGAGAGAGAGAGAGAGAGAGAGAGAGAGAGAACTAGACAGAACGAGAGAGAAAGTGAGAGACGCATACTTATCTTCCTCCTCCTCCTCCTCCTCCTCTTCCTCCTCCTCCTCCTCCTCCTCCTCCTCCTCCTCCTCCTCCTCCTCCTTCCACAAAGCCACGCGGGGAAAGGGTTGTATCATGACCTTGAGGTGTGTGTGCGTGTGTGTGTGTCCAGACAGGAGGAGGAGGAGGAGGAGGAGGAGGAGGAGGAGGAGGAGGAGGAGGAAGGTTATTGGGTAGCGTTATTCCT
>NC_087190.1:2975000-2977500 GCF_035594125.1 Scylla paramamosain | reverse complement strand
CTTCTTCTTCTTCTTCTTCTTCTTCTTCTTCTTCTTCTTCTTCTTCTTCTTCTTCTTCTTCTTCTTCTTCTTCTTCTTCTTCTTCTTCTTCTTCTTCTAAAATGGCGTGAATTTTTGAAGTACTTTATATCTCCACCTTTCCTTTAATCCTCCTTCTGTAGGGTATCGATCCCTTCTTGTTGCGTGGAGTTGACGAATCGAACCCCCTTCCTCCCCTCTCCCCTTCCTCCCCAGCCCGGATATCCTTGTCTGTAAGATGTTTGTGTCGTAAACTTCCTTATAATGCTAGTGATTGGAGGTTACCGCTTGTGTGTGTGTGTGTGTGTGTGTGTGTGTGTGTGTGTGTGTGTGTGTGTGTGTGTAGTGATGTCTGTTTTCTATCTAGTGAAGGAGAAAGAAGAGGTGGAGATGGTGGAGGAGGTGGAGGAGGAGGTGTAGATGGTGGAGGAGGGGCAGAAGGAGGAGGAGGAGGAGGAGGAGAAGGAGGAGGAGGAGCAGAAAGGATAAATAAATAGAAGAAAAAAAGAATAAAGGAAAGGAGGAAGGGAATCAGCGTAATAATAGCAAATAAACTGAGCACTTTTTACTAATCCCAAGAAAATAATTGTACACCCACAAAAAAACAACAACAACAACAAAAACAACAAAAAATAATGAAACTCCAAAACATTCAAATTTGTCCCACTAAAAAAAAAGCCTAAAAATCAATTGAATCTCGAATTCCCTAAAAACAAACAAACAAACAAACAAACAAATGCCCCCAAAAACATGAATTTCTGTGCAATGTTCCACTTTTCCACCTTTCTCTCTCTCTCTCTCTCTCTCTCTCTCTCTCTCTCTCTCTCTCTCTCTCTCTCTCTCTCTCTCTCTCTCTCTCTCTCTCTCTCTCTCTCTCTCTCTCTCTCTAAAATATAATAAAAACAAATAAATAAAAAAAAACATTTATTACATCCCTTTATTTTTCACCCCACCCCCCTCTCCTATATTCCTCCCATCCTCCTCCCCCCACCCCCCAAAAAAAAAAAGAAAAACAGATTAAAAGAAAAAAAATCTGATACGTTCCTCTAAAATTTAAAGCCCAAAACGAACAAGACTGACAGACAAACAAACAGACATACAAACACACGGACAGCACAAACAGCGAGACGAAAGGCAGGTGTTCAGTAGTCTTATTAATTGGACAGGTGAGTGGGCGGCAATGGACAGGTGCAGACAGGTGACAAGGCAGCTTATAAACAAACAGGTGAATAGACTGATACATTGACAGGTGTATAGACAGTAACGAGAGAGAGAGAGAGAGAGAGAGAGAGAGAGAGAGAGAGAGAGAGAGAGAGAGAGAGAGAGAGAGAGAGAGAGAGAGAGAGAGAGAGAGAGAGAGTAAAGGGACAGTAGCAACAGTTAATGAGGTGTGACAGGTGAATAAGTCAGGTAAGAGGGGGGAGAGGGGAAGCAGTGATAGGACAAGTAAAACCCCCTCTCTCCCCTCCCCTCTCCCCTCTCCCCTCTCCCCCATCACCTGTCCCCATCACTAACACAATGAGGCAGGTGTGTTTACAATTCTCACCTACATGCACGAGGGGGGAGGGGAAGGAGGAAGGGAGGGGAGAGAGGTGGAGATAGAGAGCAGAAGGGAGAGGAAGGAAGGTGGTGAGGGAGACAAGAGGAGGAAGAAATAAAAGGGAAGGGAGGAAGGGAGGCAGATGGGAGGGAGAGAAGGAGAAGGGAATAAAAGAGAAGGAAGGGAAGAGAAGGAAGGAAGAAAAAAGGAATGTGTTGAGATAAGGCAAGAAAGAAGAGGAAATGATACAAAGATATAGAAACATAGAGAAAACAAATAAAAGAGGCGGATATGATAAATGAGGAACAGGGAAGTAGAGAGAGAGAGAGAGAGAGAGAGAGAGAGAGAGAGAGAGAGAGAGAGAGAGAGAGAGAGAGAGAGAGAGAGAGAGAATATTCCTTGGTGTCATAGTTTAATTTTAGTGAAGGGCAAAAGAAAAATAAGATAGACAGATGGATAAATTAGGGAGAGGTGGTGGGGACGAAAGATGCTGATGATGATGATGATGGTGATAAATAATGATAGATAATCTGTGGGAGGATTCTTCAAGGAAAATGGACATCAAATTTAAGGGGGGAGGGGGGAGGGGGTGAATGTCTTACTTGCAGCCTTTCTTTATTTGGGCAATGAAAAAAAAAAATCGTGTATTAGTTTCAACAGAGAGAGAGAGAGAGAGAGAGAGAGAGAGAGAGAGAGAGAGAGAGAGAGAGAGAGAGAGAGAGAGGTTGGGGAAAGGTGGTGGAGTTTTGAGTTGAGATGATGATGGAAAATTGGTGGTGGTGGTGGTGGTGGTGGTGGTGGTGGTGGTGATAGTTAAATTGAGTATAATGTTTGAGTTTTGCTTCTAATAATACATAGATATACTTGTAATACTAAATAAAATAAATGATACGTGATGATACAAATTACTTTACATTATATTACTGTATCTACTGTGTTCAG
>NC_087190.1:2965000-2967500 GCF_035594125.1 Scylla paramamosain | reverse complement strand
TTCTTCTTCTTCTTCTTCGAGAGAGAGAGAGAGAGAGAGAGAGAGAGAGAGAGAGAGAGAGAGAGAATGATATAAATAGCTAAAAAGTAAAGGATGAATGAAGAAAGAGCGAAGATAAACACGGTATTAACCCAGAAAGAAATAAAAAGAAAGAAGGAAAGAAAAAGAAAAAATAAAGAAATGTGATGAACAGACAAACACAATTTTAGGAAAAGAAAAAAAAAAAATGAAGAGAAAAATTGATAAAGATAATAATGCGGATACTGGGGAATAACAAGGACGACAAAGAAAGAAAGAAAACGAGGGAAAGAAAACGAGAGAAAGAAAATGAGAAGTATGGATAGGCAAGAAATGTAAACAGTGAAAAAAAGAAATAAGAAAGAAATGAAATACGAAGTGAAAGAAAGTAGAAATAAGAAAGATAAACGAAAATAGAAGAAATAGGAAATATGAGGAGATGAGAAATTAAGAAAAAAGAAAAAGGTAACAAACAGATGAAGTAATACGAGAACAACAACAACAACAACAACAACAACAACAACAACAACAGCAACGACAAGTAAAAATAAGAAGTTGCAAATAAATTAAGATAACAAATACACTTAATCATACAAGGAAAAACAACAACAACAACAACAACAACAACAACAACAACAACAAGGAAGATGAGAAAATGTAAACACAACAAGATAGCAAACAAACAAAATCTTACAAGGAAAAGAAGAAAAAGAAAGAAAATAACAACGATAAAGAAAATATGAAGATCAACACGTAAATACGCCAAATTACGAACAAACACGAGATTATACGAGAAAAAAGAAAACGAAGACAAAGAAAGTGGGAAATTGAAAAATACCCAAAATTATACAAGAAAAAAAGAAAACGGAGACAAAGAAACTGGGAAATTGAAAAAAATACACAAAATTATACAAGAAAAAAAGAAAATGGAGACAAAGAAAGTGGGAAATTGAAAAAAAATACACAAAATTATACAAGAAAAAAAGAAAATGGAGACAAAGAAAGTGGGAAATTGAAAAAAATACGCAAAATTATACAAGAAAAAAAGAAAATGGAGACAAAGAAAATGGGAAATTGAAGAAATACACAAAATCATACAAGAAAAAAAGAAAACGGAGACAAAGAAAGTAAGAAATTGAAAAATATACACAAAAATGATATAAGGAGAAGAAAACAACGAAAAAAATATCAAGAAAACCAATAACACTGAGAAAACAATGAAAAATAAAGTAGAAAGTAAAAAAAGAAAAGAAAATACGTAAAAACACACAAGAAATTAAGAAAACGAAGAAATAGCAAAAACTAAACAAACCATTAATTACCACCCAATAAACAAAAACGGAAAATAGAATAAAAAGTTGAAAAGACTCGTAAATTTATACAAGAAATAGTCGTAAAATCAAAAACAAATCAACACAATCATTAAGACCCACAAACAAACTATTTAATTTAACTCCCCCTTAACTTCACACCAAAGAAGTGACTGTTTCCCGTTTTTTGTTCGTCTCGCTGTCAATATAACCTTGCTTATCAAAGAAAACCAGATCAGTGCGGCGCTTACTTCCTGCTTCTGTGTGTGTGTGTGTGTGTGTGTGTGTGTGTGTGTGTGTGTGTTTAGGGGGGGTGAGGTGTTGTGGAAAACAATCTTTAATCATAATAATCGGCTTTTACACACACACACACACACACACACACACACACACACACACACACAGAGAGAGAGAGAGAGAGAGAGAGAGAGAGAGAGAGAGAGAGAGAGAGAGAGAGAGAGAGAGAGAGAGAGAGAGAGACTATTATTTTTCTATTATAATTCAGATTTTGTCTATTCGTAGTAGTAGTAGTAGTAGTAGTAGTAGTAGTAGTAGTAGTAGTAGTAGTAGTAGTAGTAGTTGTTGTTGTTGTTGTTGTTGTTGTTGTTGTTGTTGTTGTTGTTGTAATAGTAATAGCAGGAGTAACATCACCACCACCACCACCACCACCACCACCACCACCACCACCACCACCACCACCACCACCACCAACAACAACAACAACAACAACAACAACAACAACAACAACAACAACAACAACAACAACTACTACTACTACTACTACTACTACTACTACTACTACTACTACTACTACTACTACTACTACTACTAATAATAATAATAATAATAATAATAGGAAATGAAGACGACTCGCTATCTTGCCACAAAAAAAATATATATAAAAAAATAAAGAAAATGCAGAATGTTGATAAAAATACTGAAAAGAACAATGGATAAACAAACAATACGATAAACGAGAAGGAAAAAATAAAGAAGAACAAGAAAAAAGAACAAGTCAGAAAAAAAAATTACATAAAAACCACAAAGAATGATGAATAAGAAAGAAGAGAAGAAGGAAACACTATGATAAATATGAGAAGATGTTTAATGAATGATAGTGGACCTCAAATATAGAAGAGAAAGTGAGAGAATGGGAGCAAACGGTCAAGGGA
>NC_087190.1:2935000-2940000 GCF_035594125.1 Scylla paramamosain | reverse complement strand
TCTTCTTCTTCTTCTTCTTCTTCTTCTTCTTCTTCTTCTTCTTCTTCTTCTTCTTCTTCTTCTTCTTCTTCTTCTTCTTCTTCTTCTTCTTCTTCTTCTTCTTCTTCTTCTTCTTCTTCTTCTTCTTCTTCTTCTTCTTCTTCTTCTTCTTCTTCTTCTTCTTCTTCTTCTTCTTCTTCTTCTTGTGTCCGAAGTGGTTTGGGAAAAGATATTGAGATTTTCGTTTTCTTTCGTCTCTCTCTCTCTCTCTCTCTCTCTCTCTCTCTCTCTCTCTCTCTCTCTCTCTCTCTCTCTCTCTCTCTCTCTCTCTCTCTCTCTCTCTCTCTCTCTGGTAAGGGAAGCGTGTCATTGGATTTTCTTTTTGTTTCTTTGTGATTCTTTTCTTTTCTTTTTTAGTTTGTTTAAAATTTCCTTCGCATTTTTTTCTTTTTTTCGTCTACATGCTCTTCATTTATTTGTTTTTTTTGTTTTTATTTTTTTTCATGAGTTTTCTAGTTTTCTTGTATTTATTTTTTTTTCCTCTTCTTACTTCCTTTATTCATTATACTTGCCTCCTCTCTTTCTTTGTGCTCATCGGAATTTATTTTAGAAATGATTATAAACTCTCTAAAATTTTCATCATTGCATTTTTTCTCGTCAACTTTTTTTCTCTGATCTTTTCTTACCTCATTAAAATTTACGTACTGATTGTGTTTGCTTCATAATCCTCTTCCTCCTCTTTTTCCATCGTTTTCTTCTTTTTTTCCCTCTTCTATATCTTCCTCGTCTGTTTCTCTCCTTTAATTGAATGTGTGTGTGTGTGTGTGTGTGTGTGTGTGTGTGTGTGTGTGTGTGTGTGTGTGTGTGTGTGTGTGTGTGTGTGTGTGTTTGTTTACTCGCCGCAGACCACTCCAGTTTTTCTTGCTGAGTGTAACAGAAAGAGACGTCATGACCCGCTTCCTTCAGTAATGAGGCTGAGCAAAGTAATAGAGGAAATAATAATGGTGATATAATAATACTGGTGATAAGGATGATGGTAATGATGATAGTGGTAATAATAGGAATGGTTAGCTTGTTAAGATGTTTGTGTTTGTTTTTTTGTTTCTTGTTTGGTCTTGTTTTTGTTTGCTTTGTTGTTGTTTTCTGTTTTGTTAGTTTTTATCATTCCTTGGTACTTTTTTTCTTGTTTTTTTTTTTTCATCTATTCTCGTTCGTATACCCAGTTTCTCTCCTTCCTTTCACTACTACTACTACTACTACTACTACTACTACTACTACTACTACTACTACTACTACTACTACTACTACTACTACTACTACTACTACTACTACAACAACAACAACAAACTACCACCACCACCACCACCGTCTCATAATAGCAAATAGACACTTCACTGGGATTCGAACCCCTGGACCACTCGAACCCTTGTCAAATGTTATCGCCGATTAGCCACGCGCCTCCACCCTTCCTTTCAATATCGTACCTTCGTCACACCTGTCGCGGCCTCTACAGGTGTGCTCCTTCGTGAAGCTTTAATTAGTACCTTTACCTGGCTTTACCTTGCCTCAGGTACCCTTGTATTGGCGATTGTATTTTTTTATTTGTTTATTTATTTATTTTTTGTTTATTTCGTTTATTTTATTTTTTTTTCGTAGTTTTATTTTTTGTCACTTTTTATTTAGTGGTTTTGTTTATTTATTTATTTTTCTTGTTTTTCTTGTTTTTTTTTGTTATAGATAAAGGTTTGTCTATTTCCATTTCGTTCTTCCCTTTTCTCTTTCTTTTTCTCTTCCTTCCTTCCTTCCTTCCTTCCTTCCTTCCTTCCTTCCTTCCTTCCTTCCTTCCTTCCTTCCTTCCTTCCTTCTCTTCCTTTCCCTCTTTTTTCCCTTTTCTTACACACTTTTCTTTCCCAACTTTTCTCCCCCATACATTCCCTCCCTCCCTCACATATCCCCTCCCTTCAATAGATAACCTTCCACTTCACCTGGCCAGCCAATCAGAAACGAGCCTCCATCAGCCTGACAATCACGCTTCATCTTGCCAGCCACTCAACCAATCCCCGTGCAGGTAAGAGTGGCCGTTGTCCTGATTGGTGGACACAGTGAATTATAGACTTGTATTCAGAAAAGCTTGCTGTGTCATCGCCGCTCTTTTCAAAGGTAACAAAATTATTAGCAGTGTTTTCAAGAGTGTTTCTCCCGTTAGTAATGTAGAAATCTTGTTAATCTGTCACTGGAACCATAAAAACGCCTTAAAAACACGTATATCTTCATCATGACTATCTTCAAAGCCTACAAAAATTATTAGCAGGGTTTTCAAGAGTATTTCTCCCGTTAGTAATTGTAGAAATCTTGTTAATCTGTCCACTGGAACCATAAAAACGCCTTAAAAACACGTATATCTTCATCATGACTATCTTTTAAGGCTACAAAAATTATTAGCAGGGTTTTCAAGAGTGTTTCTCCCGTTAGTAATGTAGAAATCTTGTTAATCTGTCACTGGAACCATAAAAACGCCTTAAAAACACGTATATCTTCATCATGACTATCTTCAAAGGCAACATAAAATTGTTAGCAGGGTTTTCAAGGGGTATTTCTCTCCCGTTAGTAATGTAGAAATCTTGTTAATCTGTCACTGGAACCATAAAAACACATTAAAAACACGTGTAACTTTGTCGCTGCTATTTTAAAAGGCTACAGAAATGACTAGCAGTGTTTTCAAGAGTGTTTCTCCCGTTAGTAATGTAGAAATCTTGTTAATCTGTCACTGGAACCATAAAAAAAAAACATCCTTGAAGATCCTTGTCACTTCAACTAGAACCTTTTCAATATAGCAGAGGTACAACACAGAAGTATTCTTGAAAATGGGCTTCTTTTATATATTTTTTTTTCTTATCTAATTAAGGTGTGAAAAGTAAGCCAAAATCATCTGAGGGGGAGAGAAAAAAATTGCTGTGGTAATTTTTGAAACGCAAGTGAGAAATTGTGATCGTTCGTCTTGCCCCTTACCTGTGTTAATTAGTGCGTGGTAAGGTAGGTCTCGCTGAATCCCTCTTTTCTTTCCTTTCCTTCATTTTTTCCCCTCGTGGCTCCAGAATATCAGTAGAAAGTGATACGATAATATATATTTACCTACGTGTTTACTTGATATGTAGTCGTGTGTGTGTGTGTGTTGTGTGTGTGTGTGTGTGTGTGTGTGTGTGTGTGTGTGTGTGTGTGGATGGAGGTCAGTGGTTTGAAAGTTTACGAAGAATCCTGATTGTGTCACCTCCTCCTCCTCCTCCTCCTCCTCCTCCTCCTCCTCCTCCTCCTCCTCCTCCTCCTCCTCCTCCTCCTCCTCCTCCTCCGGTACTTTTACAATTAAACCCTTTGACAATCTCATTCATCATTTGCAATTTCACTTGGTTAAAAGATTATTTCTTTTTTTACTCTCTCTCTCTCTCTCTCTCTCTCTCTCTCTCTCTCTCTCTCCTCTCTCTCTCTCTCTCTCTCTCTCTCTCTCTCTCTCTCTCTCTCTCTCTCTCTCTCTCTCTCTCTCTACGTTCTTACATATTTTCTATAGATTTCTTTGATTATTTTTAGTTCTTCTTCTTCTTCTTCTTCTTCTTCTTCTTCTTCTTCTTCTTCTTCTTCTTCTTCTTCTTCTTCTTCTTCTTCTTCTTCTTCTTCTTCTTCTTCTTCTTCTTCTTCTTCTTCTTCTTCTTCTTCTTCTTCTTCTTCTTCTTCTTCTTCTTCTTCTTCTTCTTCTTTCATGCTCATTCTTTTCCTCCTACAATCAAATCCTGTCTTCCATTCCTCCTTTTTCTCCTCCTCCTCCTCCTCCTCCTCCTCCTCCTCCTCCTCCTCCTCAGCATGTAGTGGAGATAAGTTTGGATTGTTACCTGTCCAATACCTGTCCAAGTAGTGAATTTACCTCCCACTGAGAAGAAGTTACCTGGCTGGCCGCGCACCTGTAATGCAGCTAATGAGAGAGAGAGGGAGAGGGGGAGAGGGAGGGGAGGGGGAGTGTGTGTTTCTATCATAATAATATAATTTGATTTCAGTTTATTTTTTCATATATATATTTTTTTAAGTATATGGTTAATTTTTTCCCGTTTCTTCGTTTTATTTAAAGGTTCAGTTTTTTTTATATATATTTTCTTTTTTTCTGTTTTTTTTCCATTCATAGTTTGGGATTTTCATTAATTTTGTTTTGCTGTTTTTTTTTTTTGTTTGTTTGTTTGTTTGTTTGTTTGTTTATTGATTGATTGATTGATTGATGAAGCTTTTGATACTTGCATTGTTTATTGCAGGCGAAGGTAACAAACAATATACTTCATTTTTCACTAGTCCGCGTATCTACTCCATTCACTGCTGGGTAAAGTGTGTGTTTTTATATTTTGTTATTCAGTTTTGGCCCTATTAATCCATTTCTTTCATTCATTTCAAAGCAACACATCGAAGCGTCTCAGCAAACCTTCCTTCTAATTCATTTCACTTTGGCCTAAGAAATTTCACCCTTTTTTCTTTATTGATTGGAAAAGTGAAGTGTGGTTTTAATTTTTCCATTAATTTTGTGTCTCTCTTGTGTAGTTTTTCTTTCACCAACAGAGAAATGGATCGGGTCTTAAATGTGTTTTTTTTTGTGTTTCGCCTCATTTGTTTGATTTTTTGTTTTTGTTTTTTTTTTGTTTTTGTTTTTGTTTTTCGCCTCATTTGTTTGATTTTTTTTTTGTTTTTTGTTTTGTTTTTGTTTTTCGCCTCATTTGTTTGATTTTTTTGTTGATTTGAAATGAACACTAGTGGGCGCTCATGTATTTAACTTTCATGGTTGTTTTATTTGGTTATATGCCTGAAAAATGTTGGTGTGTTTTTAATGTTTTGAGTTGAAAGTTAAAAGGGTCTTGGCTTGCTTAGCTTATTAATTGAAAAGAGAAGATTGTTTTTTTTTTTCTAATTTGTTTTCTTTTCTATTTTTTTTTTTTTTATTTTTTAGGTCGGTGCACTTAACAAAAAATCGTATCTTTCACTTAGTCACTAAA
>NC_087190.1:2922500-2927500 GCF_035594125.1 Scylla paramamosain | reverse complement strand
TATCTCTTTAATCTCTCTCTCTCTCTCTCTCTCTCTCTCTCTCTCTCTCTCTCTCTCTCTCTCTCTCTCTCTCATGAATATGCAAATTAACCTAAGCAATCGTGAATAATCTTGTAAACAAACACGACTTTTACCACTCAATTACACACACACACACACACACACACACACACACACACACACACACACACACACACACACACACACACACACACACACACACACACACACACACACACACACACACACTGAGAGAAATAATTATAAGGACAATC
The DNA here is from genome assembly GCF_035594125.1 of Scylla paramamosain. Lineage (NCBI taxonomy): Eukaryota > Metazoa > Arthropoda > Malacostraca > Decapoda > Portunidae > Scylla > Scylla paramamosain. The sequence goes on along the minus strand of NC_087190.1, from coordinate 2,927,225 downwards.
GTTTATACATTTATCTATTTATTTATTTGTCTATCAGTTGGAGTGAAAATGAAAATGGAGGCGAGGTGGAAGGTGTGGAAGGGTTGAGCACAGGTGAGTACTGGTGTGGACAGGTGAATTAATTAAGGTGTGGATGTATTGTAAGGTCACCTGGGGGAGGTTGGAGACAAGCTGGAAGATAGAGAAGAGGTGGGGTTGGTGGAAGAGGAGGAGGAGGAGGAGGAGGAGGAGGAGGAGGAGGAGGTGGAGGAGGAGGAGGAGGAAAAGAAGAAAAGGGAAATGATGATGATGATAATGATGGAATAAGAGGAGGAGGAGGACGAGGATGGAAGGGAGAAGGAAAGAAGATGATAGTAATGATAAAAAAGAGGAGGAGGAGGAGGAGGAGGAGGAGGAGGAGGAGGAGGAGGAGGAGGAGGAGGAGAACAAGGAGGAGGAGGAGAACAAGGAGGAGGAGAAGGAGGAGGAGGAGGAAGAGGAGGAGGAGGAGGAGGAGGAGGAGGAGGAGGAGGAAGCGGAACAAGAAGAAGAATGAGGATGAGGAGGAGAAAGAAGCATAATAATAATAATAATAATAAGAAGAAGATGATGAGGATAAGGAGGAAGAAAATAAGAAAAGTTTCCACTTATGCAAATACGAAAGGAGGAATAGAAGAAGAAAAAAGAACAACAACCAACGAAGATACAAACAAGGGAATAAAGAAGAGAAAGAAGAGAAAAGAATAAATAGATAAATAAAGAAGGGAAGTAAAAGGAAGGATGAAGAAGATTACGGAGGAGGAAGAGGAGGAATGAGCTGTGGTGAAGAGATGAAGGATACTGGTCGAGCAGGAGGAGGAGGAGGAGGAGGAGGAGGAGGAGGAGGAGGAGGAGGAGGAGGAGGAGGAGAAAGTTGACATTTGGATTTGTGGTTTGAAGTAAATTATAAAGCATTTGTTTGTTATGTAGACTGTATCACTCTCTCTCTCTCTCTCTCTCTCTCTCTCTCTCTCTCTCTCTCTCTCTCTCTCTCTCTCTCTCTCTCTCTCTCTCTCTCTCTCTCTCAGCTTCTTTTTTTCATTAGTTTCTTCTTCCTTTTTTTCTTTTGTTTTCTTCTAATTTTTGCTTTATTTTTCCCTTCCTCTTTTTACATTGTTTCTTTTGTTTTTCAAATTCTTTCGTCTCTCCTTTTCTCCTTCTTTCTTTATTTTTTTTTACTCCATGTTCCTTTTCATTTATTTTTATTTTTTTTCCTTCAAATTTTGCTCTGTTTATGTCCTCCTCCTCTTCTTCCTTTGTTTCTTTTCATTTTTCCTTATTCTTTTCTTTTTCTCACCTTAGCTCTCCTCTTCCTTTTGCTTCTATTTCCTCTCCTTTTCTTCCCCTCTCCTCTCTTCCTCACACCATTTCTTTTTTTTTTCTTTTACAATCCTTTACTTGTCTTTCTCCCCTCATCTTTATCTCTTCTTTTCCTTTTAATTATTTCATTTCCTTTTGTTTCCTTTTTTTTCTCCATATTTCCTCTTTCCTCTTCCCCTTTCGTATCCTCTGCTCTCTTTATTTCTTTCTTCTTCTTTTCCCCCTCATTTATTCTCTTCTCTTCCTTTCTGTTATGTTTTCTTCCCTTCTGTTTCTTATTTTTTTTTCCATAATTTTTCTTTTCTCTCCCTTCTCCTGCCCTCTACCACCACCACCATCACCACTACTACCACAATTACAGTCACTCTTTGTTTTATCATATCACAATGCCCTAACTGTAAACAAACTCCCGTGTGTGTGTGTGTGTGTGTGTGTGTGTGTGTGTTTATTTATCTCTTGAATTGTTTTGGTTCCGAGGGAGGTTATATTGCAAGCAGAAATGATGATTAGAAAAAGGAGTTCATTTCTCTCTCTCTCTCTCTCTCTCTCTCTCTCTCTCTCTCTCTCTCTCTCTGAAGGAATGATAAAAATGTACATAGATTTTTTTTTTTTTAACATTTTATTAGTTTGCCAGTGAAGTTTAGGAGTATGTGTCGTTTTCTGTCACTGTGAAAATATGAGTTGGGTTCAGTTTTCTTTGATTTCTGTTGGGAGGACTTAAATAAAGGTGAAATTTGAATAATGTTTTGACTTTTCCTTGTTTTTTTTTTTTTTTTTTTTTTTTTTTACTTCTTCTCTTTCACGTCCACGTCCTCTTTCTTGTCATCATCCCCGTCCTCTTCCTCCTTGTTCTCCATTTCGTTCTCTTCCTTGTCTTCGTAGTTGCTCTCCTCCTCCTCTTCCTCTTCTTCCTCCAATTTTACTTTTTTTGTTATATATAGTTATTATTTTTACATTTTCAAACCCATTTCCTTCCTTCCTTCTTTCCATCCTTCCTTCCTTCCTTCCTTCCTTTGGTTTTATTTTGTTTTCTTCTCTTGGTGATGAGTGTATGCAAATAACGAAGAGTTTGAGTTTGGTGTCACGTTTTCTTTGTTACTTTAGCACAGTCACGTTTTCTTTGTTACTTTAGCACAGTTAGGGGTTCACTTATTGTCTTGTTAGTGGATCAGCTGCTTCGGAGGTATCGAAATAATATCGCTGTTAATTTTGATGTTTTTTTTTTATTTTTTATTTTTTATGCTTTTCTTAATTTCATAGTCAGAAAATTGAAAGATCATTAGTTAAGTCTGTCTAGAATTGATTTTTTTTAAGTGTTGTTGATATTGTTACTACTACTACTACTACTACTACTACTACTACTACTACTACTACTACTACTACTACTACTTGTGTGTGTGTGTGTGTGTGTGTGTGTGTGTGTGTGTGTGTGTGTGTGTCCCCCTACACCCACCACACGCAACAATCGGTCACAAACAAGCAGAACAGTAACCATTGTCACACACACACACACACACACACACACACACACACACACACACACAATAAGGAGAAAGTAAAACACTAACTGCCCCCACCAAAAATAAACAAACAAACAACAACAAAAAAACACAAGGTTGCCGTACACTTGCCTCGCTTCTTTAACTTGACAAACAGCTCCAATAAACAACAACAACATGAGTAACAACAGCTTAAGTATGACAATAGCTCCGCAAACAAACAATAAGAAGGAGAGGGAAGAAAAAAATAGATAAAATACATTGAAAGTTGCGTGGATTTTTATAATATCTCATAAGTAACGGAGAGAGAGAGAGAGAGAGAGAGAGAGAGAGAGAGAGAGAGAGAGAGAGAGAGTCGTTACTTTGATGTATTAATGTAAGTTTCTTCCGCTTGACGCTGTGAAGACAACAACGCATAGAAAACGGGTTATTGTTATTATTATTATTATTATTATTATTATTATTATTATTATTATTGTAGTAGCAGAAGAAAAGTAGTAGTAATTGTTGTTGTTGTTGTTGTTGTTGTGTAGAAAAATATTTGCTAATGTATGTGGATAATAATAATAATAATAATAATAATAATAATAATAATAATAATAATAATAATAATAATAATAATAATAATGTAGATGTTTTTTTATTACTAATTTTGTTTTTAATTAATTATTTTTTTATTATTCCTTTTCTAAAATTCTATGATTTTCTCGTTTTTTTACTTGTTTTCTTCGTGGCCAGACTAGAATATTTTTTTTTTCATTTTTATTTGATTTTCATTTAGTGTTATTTATTTGTTTCTTTTTATTTATCGATTATTTTTTATTTAATTATTCATTTTATTCCATTTATATTTTTTATTCTACTTAAGTTTTTTCTAGTATTAATTTAGTGTGTATGTGTGTGTGTGTGTGTGTGTGTGTGTGTGTGTGTGTGTGTCTGTCTGTCTGTCTGTCTGTCTGTCTGTCTGTCTGTCTGTCTGTCTGTGTGTGTGTGTGTGTGTGAATAAGTTACAGGTCAGCATGGAAAGAAAACTGGGTGTAGTCATGTAAAGAAAACGTTGAAATTAAGGGGGTGACTTGTCTTTCCTTAATTTACTCTGAGTCGTAGTTTCTTTTGTCTTTTAGTGTAGTTAGGAAGAAGGAGGATGAGAATAAGAAAGATCAGCAAGAAGACAAGGGAGACAAGCAGATATATAAATAAGAAACGATAAATGAAGGAAGGATGAATTGAAAGAAGAGGGGAAAGCGTAAAGCAAGAATTGAAATCATATGAAGATGGAAGAAGAGGAGGAGATAAAGAAATAAAGAAACCAAAAAGAGGATGAAGAGGAGGAGTTGAAAAAAACAAAACAAATATAAGATGGAGAAAAAGGAGATGAAGAAGAAATAAACTGAAAGATGACGAAGAGGTGAAAAAAAATATTAAAGAAATAGAAAACGGAGGAAGAGGAGGAGATATAGAAGTAGAAGAGATTAAACTAAAAGATGATAGAGGAAGAGGCGAAAATAAAGTAGAAGAATAAAAAAGGAAAGAAAAGAAGATGGAAGAGAAGAAAACGAGTATATCCGTCACCCATAACTTCCTCGTTTTCTGTTAGTTACCTACGTTGATCCCATTTTCTTTACCTTTTGAGTGGTCACTTGGAAATTTTGTTTGCCTTGAATCTGCTTGTTTTTCTTCTCCTTTGGCAGTGTCAGAGGGGGGTGGGGAGTGGGGTTGCGCCATGTACGAGTCTCTGTGAGTTGCTTTTGTCCTTTGCATCTTCCAGTACCACCCTCTTCTTTTTGTTTTTGTTCTTGTTCTTAATCTTTGGGTTCGTGCCAAGTATAAATCTCCTGTTGTTTCTCTCACATCTTACAATAACACCTTCTTCTTCTTCTTCTTCTTC
>NC_087190.1:2910000-2920000 GCF_035594125.1 Scylla paramamosain | reverse complement strand
GAATGAAATATTTGTGCATGTTTCAAATAACATTAAAAAGGGGATAATTTGTAACTGGAAACGCTGTGTGTGTGTGTGTGTGTGTGTGTGTGTGTGTGTGTGTGTGTGTGTGTGTGTGTGTGTGTGTGTGTGTGTGTCCAGCTTCCTCGACAAGTCTCCTCGTGTTACTACTCTACTTGTACTACACGGCGGCAGGGGGGTGGGGGGAGTGGAGGAAGGAAGGGAGGGGGAGTGGGAGAGCCGCCCCCGTGACGAGCCTGGTGCTGTGGGAGGGGCGGGGAGCGAGGGGCGTGGGCGCGTGTGGTTGTGTTCGTTGTACACGTAAAGTAACGGACGGTTTGTACGTAACGGACGGAAGTTCTGTACTTAAATTATCAGGATTGGGGTGAGGGGGGCGGGAGGGGCGGGGTGAGTGGGTGGCGGGGGCTGGGAGGGGCGGGGTGCCTCACGCTGAGAGCACTGCCATGGGGGGCGGCATCCCCCCCGGCGCGGCGTCCACCTCCATGGGGGAGGAGGGCTTGATGGTCACCTCACACGAGATCTTCTCCCCCTCCTTCTCCACCAGCTCCTCCTCCTCCTCCTCGTCCTCCTCCTCCACGTCTATATACGCGTCCTCGTCGTCCTCGTCGTCGCCTCCCTGCAGGTCGCTGGTGGCGGCGCCGTCCGCAGCCTTGTCGCCGCCGGCCGCCGCGGCGTCGTCTTGGCCCTGAGGCGCCGAGTAGCGGCGCGGGCTGCCGTCCAGGATGGTGGGGCCGTCCGAGTCGTGCTTCTTCATGTGGCGGTCCAGGTTGGTCTGCTGGCCGAAGGCACGCTCGCACAGGCGGCACTTGTAGGGCTTCTCCTTGTTGTGGATGTTGCGCACGTGGCGCTGCAGGTTGGACGAGATGCTGAACGACCGCTCGCAGAACTTGCACTTGTACGGCTGCTCGCCCGTGTGCGTGCGCAGGTGGCGCGTCAGGTTGGCCGAGCGCGGGAACACCTTGCCGCAGAACTTGCACGAGTACCGCTCCCGGGGTCGCGCCGAGGACAGGCCGGACACCACACCCGCCACGCCGTGCCCCTCGGAGTGCTGTGACACACTCACGCCCTTGGGCAGGCGCTCGCCCATAACTTGGTACAGTGCGGGGTGCCCCGGGGGATGCGGCCCTTGCGGGGGCCCCCGGTATCCTGGCACCAGCTGTGGGGAGCCCGCGTGGGGCCCCAGGTGGTAGGCGGTGTGGGGTAGGCCCATCACGGGGTAGGGGGAACGCACGGGGGCGCCGGGGGGCAGCGGGCGGTGGCACTCGCTGGAGTAGACGGGCACGGGCTGATGCAGGGTCTGGTGCAGGGGCGGCGCGTAGGCCACCACGGGCGGGGGGCGCGGGCCCACCACGGCGCTGCTGACCGGAACCATGTGCAGGCCCGCCTTGACTGGGTCCGCCTCGAGGGGGGCGGGGGCCATATCGTGGGGCGGCATGGGGGGCGGTACTCGTGCACCGGGGAATGGTACTTGGGGGAGGGCGCCACCTGCAGCACGGGGGGCGGCGTGCGACGCTCCACCAGGTTCATATTCTCGTCCTCCAGCGGCAGGCGCTTCTTGACGGTGAGGTCCAGCGGCTGGTCCGCCTCGGACAGGTCCAGGGGGCGCGAGGCAGGGGACATGCGCGGCTCGCGGTTGTGCGTGGACAGGTCGAAGGGCATGTCCGAGGCTTGAGGCGGCGCGTCAGACCGCCAGGGAGGTGGGTGGGTGTCGGGTAGGTCGGGGGTGGGGTAGGGGGCGCGTGCCTCGGGGCACACGGCGGCCTGCTTGGGGGAGCCCAGGGAACCATGAACGCCAGGGGGACGGAAGGCGTGGGGCGGCGCCCTGAGGGGCAGGCCAGGCACCTCGTACTGGGCCAGGCTGGGGTGGGGGGAGCGGGACCGAGACACCCCCGGGGGCGAGGGCTGCGTGAGGGCGGCCATCAGGCGGGGCCGCCCGTAGCTCGGCGCCGGCGGAGACATGTGGTAGTGGTGGGAGTAGGCAGCCGCGGGCGTGATGGGGCGCGGGGCGGGGCGCGTGGGCGAGGCGGCGGGCATGGCGCAGGCTGGGGCGGCCCGGGGCACCAACATCAGGCGGGCGGCGGGGCGACCTGCGGGGAGAAGGAACGGTGAGACACGCGCCACTACCACCACTACCACTACCTTCAACACACCATTACACCACCACCACCACCACCACCACCACCACCACCTTCACCACCTGGGAAGAGGAGGGGTGACACGCTCCACTCTCACCACTGTCACCACACCTTAACACCACCACCACCACCACCACCACCTGAGGAGAAGGAGAGGCGGAGAGACACGCGCACACTATCGCCACTATCACCACAACATTACACCACCACCACCACAGCGTGACTCCCCCCTTACCCTCCCTCCTCCCCCTTCCCTCTCCCCTTCCCCGCGACACCCCAACACACACTATCACCTTAAACTTTACTCGAGGTCACACTTTTTGCCCTGCGAGGCCATCTTTTCCCTCGTGACCTGCCCCTCCCCTCTCCTCCCTTTCCCTCCCTTCCCTCCTGCCCCGCCCTTCCCCTGCCCCGCCCCTCCCTTCATCTTGACACGGGCGGAGGGCGAGGGGAGGGAGGGGTGGGCCTTTGTGTGACCCTGTTTTTGTCCCCCCCTTTGTCTCTCTCTCCCTTCTCTCTTCTCTCTCTCTCTTTCTCTCCATCCCTCCACACACCCCTCCCATTCCCTCCCTTTCCTTCTGTTTCTATTCCTTTCTTCCATTCACTTTCATTCCCCTTACAAGATAAATCACATTAACTTTTCATAATAATAATAATAATAACAATAATGATAATAATAATAATAATAATAATAATAATAATAATAATAATAATAATAACAGTAATAAGGCATATGTAATTAAGGGGAAGATAATTAGCAGATAAACACGCTACACTTCTCTTTCCTTCTCCTCCTCCTCCTCCTCCTCCTCCTCCTCCTCCTCCTCCTCCTCCTCCTCCTAGTTCTTCAACCAAACCCTTCATCATGTTTCATCCCACATTATCTCTCTCTCTCTCTCTCTCTCTCTCTCTCTCTCTCTCTCTCTCTCTCTCTCTCTCTCTCTCTCTCTCTCTCTCTCTCTCTCTCTCTCTCTCTCTCTCTCATGGATTTTTGTAACATCTCCGCCTGACACCAATTCTAAAAATGTTTTGTGTCTCCACCTCTGATGATATTCGACAGGAGGAGGAGGAGGAGGAGGAGGAGGAGGAGGAGGAGGAGGAGGAGGAGGAGGAGGAGGAGGAGGAAAGGCGGGGCATATTGAAGCGGCCTTTTTAACATGAGTAGAAGGGGAGGAGGAGAAGGTAGAAGAAAAAGGAGAAGAGGGAAGGGGAGGAGAGGTGTAAAGAGGGGAAAGGAAGGGAGAGAAGAACTGTGGGGAAAGAGGGAAGAGGGAAGAGAGAAAGAAGGGGAAAGGGTAGAGAGGAAGGAGAGAAGGAAGAAGGAGAGAGAAGAGAGGATAAGAGAGAAAAGAGAGGAGAGCGGGAGAAAAGATGATGAGAAGTGTGAGAAAAGAGACGAGAAGAGGAAGAGAAGAGAGGATAAAGAGGGGAAAAGGAGAAGGGATAAAGAACGGGGGTGGTAGATGAATAAAAGGAAGAGTTTGAAGTGGTGAGTCAGAGAGAGAGAGAGAGAGAGAGAGAGAGAGAGAGAGAGAGAGAGAGAGAGAGAGAGAGAGAGAGAGAGATACGTTAGTTAAGTAAAAATATAAGTAAAATAAAGTTGAATAAATATGTGAAAGTAAGAGAAAACTGAAGTATAAAACGATGACGTACTTAGAAAAAAAAAAGAAATTATACCAAACTGTGATGGAAAAGATTTGGAATTGTATTAAATGAGATACATGGAGATAAAACAGGTAATGAGAGAGAGAGAGAGAGAGAGAGAGAGAGAGAGAGAGAGAGAGAGAGAGAGAGAGAGAGAGAGAGAGAGAGAGAGTTAAATTTCTCGTTACCGTGCCTTGAAGGAAAATTGATAAGGTAAATAATGCACAATTAATAAATGGATCAGAAGAGAAATCAGGAAAAAAAGAAGAAAAAAAAATGCACTGTGGACGTTATCAAAATACTGTTAAAGAAGAAGAAGACGAAGAAAAAGAAGAAACAAGAAGGAAGACAGTTAAATACACACAGACAATTTAGTTCAACATTAAATCTCCATTCATTCAGGAGAGAGAGAAGAGTGTTGGAACTTCTGAAGAGGATCACAAGCAAGATGGACACAGGCACGGAGGTTCAGGAATGCCAAGGTGCGTCTGGGGGGGTCGGGTTTAAAAGGAATCTGTGTGTAACTCTGGCTTTGTTTATTACCCTGTGTTGTGTTGTGAGGCAGGTGTGTGGAGGGGCATAAGAGGTGGGGGGAGAGGGGTTAAGGTGTGTGTGAGAGGCTGACTGACTGACTGAATATCTACCTGACTTAACTGACTCGTAGGTGGATAGATAATAAAAGGTATATTATTTGTGAAAGATAGTGATTCAGTGGATAGTGGAAGAGAGTGGATGATGGGTGATGATGATGATGATGTTGGTGGAGGAAAGTGGATAAATGGATGGTTCTTAATGAATGGAGGTATTGGAGGAGTGGATGGTATTTAGTGAAAGGCAGTGAGTGGAATAGTTATTGAATCTTGAGTTGATGGTGGAAGAGTGGAAGAGTTTAGAGAAGAAAGAAAGAGATGGAAAAGTTGCTTGTGTTGTTTGTGGAAGAGTGGATGGATGATGCTATGTGGATGATATTTGTGTGGTCGTTAATGATTTGTTTATTTATTTTTTGTGCATTGGGATCATTATAATTGTTGTTGTTGTTGTTTTTATTGTTGTTGTTGTTGTTTTATTGTTGTTGTTATTGTTGTGGTTGTTGACATCTTGGAAATTCCACACGTTTAATTGTCCTCCTCCTCCTCCTCCTCCTCCTCCTCCTCCTCCTCCTCCTCCTCCTCCTCCTCCTCCTCCTCCTCCTCCTCCTCCTCCTCCTCCTCCTCCCCCTCTCATCACCCCCCTCGTCCTTGCAGGTGAGTCACATCTAATTACAGGTGTGCCTTTGTTTGCGTCCAGGTGGTGTTGTTTACGTGTGTGTGTGTGTGTGTGTGTGTGTGTGTGTGTGTGTGTGTGTGTGTGTGTGTGTGTGTAACTAATTTTGTTTGTTTTCTTTTTATTCAAAGTTGACGTAATTTTTCTGTTTTGTGTTTGTTTTGTCTTTGCTTATTTATTTAATTTTTGTTTTGTTTATTAGGTAGCTAGTTTATTTAATTAATTAGTTATTTATTTATGTTGCTTCTCTTGAAGATCTACTACTACTACTACTACTACTACTACTACTACTACTACTACTACTACTACTACTACTACTACTACTACTACTACTACTACTACTACACTATTAAATAAGGTGATGCATGTCCCAAGACTTTAATAGCGTTCAACACCACCACCACCACCACCACCACCACCACCACCACCACCACCATCATCATCAGAATCATGAGTAACATCATAATAATTGGTAATTCATTGTTCTTGAAATGACAAACGGAAGGCAGTGTGTGTGTGTGTGTGTGTGTGTGTGTGTGTGTGTGTGTGTGTGTGTGTGTGTGTGTGTGTGGTACAAATATATAAGTTAAAGACCCGACTCTTAATTCCTCCTCCTCCTCCTCCTCCTCCTCCTCCTCCTCCTCCTCCTCCTCCTCCTCCGCACTTTACGACGTCTTGTGAGGAATAATGGAATGCCCATAAAAGGATGCCATTTCGGAAGCATCTGATGAATGGGGCCGAGTCTCCTTAACACCACATGTGAGGGGTCGGATCAGCCTCGTAAAGGATCGGAGAGAGTTAAGAGGATCAGAATGGTTTGAAAGCAGGAGAAGGTTTAATAACACGATTTTAAGTGTGTGTGGAATGATTACAGTGATTTGAAGGTGTTGTTGAATAGATTATACCACTGGATTGTGTTTTAAAAGGGATTGGATTGATAAAAGGGGGTTAGGTGTTTTTAAGGAAGTTTTATGACTGAATAGATAAATAGAATGTTTCCAAATATGTGGTTTGGTTGAATAGACGATTGGATTGTGTTTAAAAGGGTTTGAATTGAATAAAGGAAAATTAGGAAGACTACAACGGTTATATTATTGAAAAGAGAATTGGATTGCTTGTAATTATTTTGGTTTGGTTGAATAGACGATTGAATAGTGTTTACAGAGGTTTAAATTAAATATAAAAGGATTAACGGCTTTTTAAAGGAGTTATAAGATGAAACAGATGATTGAATTGTGTTTAGAATGGTTTTGATTCTTTAAAGAGTAATCAACAAAATTTTAAAACACTTATAAGAATGAATAGACTATATTGTTCTTAAAGATTTAGGTTGACTGAAAGGAAAATAAAGGGGCATTTGATACAGGTGTTGGTTCAATTAGAGTATTAGATTGTTGTATGAATAGGATTGGATTGTGTAGAGTTGTGAGGCTTTGAAAGTAATGAGCTCTATCTAATGATCTCGTTTTCTTCTAAGAGAATTAAAGTCTCAGTAGAATTGGATATCACTTGCTTGGGTAGTGTAAAGGATTGGAATCTCTTTACTTTTTCGTTGGATTAGATTAGAAGAGTTTTGTTTTTTATTCACTTATTTTTATTCTTTTTTTTATTTATTTTAGGGTCTGCTTTTCTTAATGGGAGTCTCAAATGGAATCCGATCAGGTATTGTAAAGATTTAGAAGTATTTTTTTTATTTTATTTTTATTGCAGTACGTTGTTTTATGTTTTTTGTTTTTGTTGTCTTGAAGGGTTTATTTTTATCATGTGTTTTGTTTATTCTGCTTATCTGTTATTATATTGGATTAAAACTATTATTATTGTTGTTGTTGTTGTTGTTGTTGTTGTTGTTGTTGTTGTTGTTGTTGTTGAGTTTACTGTTGTTGTTGAGTTTACTGTTGTTAAGTTTACTGTTACATAGCCATTATTATTAACATTATTTTTCATCTGATCTACTTATATTTTTTTTCTGATAGCAGTAGCGTGCCATTGAGTGAGGCAGGTGTGTCTCCTCACCTGCACACTCATCGAGGCCTTGGCGGCGAAGGTGAGGCGAGGAGAAAACCTGGAAACCTTAGCGCTCCTGTTGTGTGTGTGTGTGTGTGTGTGTGTGTGTGTGTGTGTGTGTGTGTGTGTGTGTGTGTTAAGTCTGATGTGTGTGTGTTGGGTTAGGTTTGGCTAGGTCGTGTGTGTGTGTGTGTGTGTGTGTGTGTGTGTGTGTGTGTGTGTGTGTGTGTGTGTGTGTGTGTGTCAGGTCTGGTCTTCTGTTATTGTTGTGGCAAGTGTTCAGGAGTTAACGGGGAAAGGCAGTAAAAGGGTTGTTTGTATTTATTCATATATCAATGTATTTGTTTTATTATTTGTATCTGTTTATCTATTTGTTTATTTTTTATACTTATATTTATACCTCTCCGGTTGTATAATTATTAATGTACTTGTATATTTAAAAAAAAAACGTAATTTTTAGCTCATTAATTGTTTATGTTTGTATTATTTCCTATTTAGTTTTATATACTGTTTTTTTTTTATATGTCATCAATAAGATACATAATTTTCAGTCATTTTATTTCAATATATTTACATTGTATTTATTTCATATACGAAACTAATTCCCATTCTTATATATATATTTTTAAACGTTTTCCATTCTCTCTCTCTCTCTCTCTCTCTCTCTCTCTCTCTCTCTCTCTCTCTCTCTCTCTCTCTCTCTCTCTCTCTCTCTCTCTCTCTCCCGGAAAATTTGGACTAGGGAAAGCAATTTTATCTTCCTTTCCGCCCAGTTTGTACCTTGATTCGCCTCATCTGTTCCCAAGGTGTTGGTGTGAGCCAGGGATGCAACGCTGCCCTGCCTCAGACTGTTGATGAGCTGTCACTTATCTTGTTTTCCTTGTTTTCCTCTTTTTTTCTTTCTTTGCTTAAATAATTTCGTGAGAGAGAGAGAGAGAGAGAGAGAGAGAGAGAGAGAGAGAGAGAGAGAGAGAGAGAGAGAGAGAGAGAGAGAGACACACACACACACACACACACACACACACACACACACACACACACACACACACTTCGAAAACCATTAAATTATCAAACGTGGGAAAAATGATTTGTGAATTATATACTTATGATTCCACTATTAACAGGTTCCGATTCCAATAAAAGTAGAAAGATTAAAGGTTAAGATCGCCTAACCTAACCTAACCTAACCTAACCTAACCTAACCTTAACCTAACCTAACCTAACCTAACCTAACCTAACCTTACCTTAACCTAACCTAACCTAACCTAACCTAACCTAACCTAACCTAACCTAACCTAACCTTACCTTAACCTAACCTAACCTAACCTAACCTAACCTAACCTAACCTAACCTAACCTAACCTAACCTTAACCTAACCTAACCTAACCTAACAAGACGGGTTTTTTTTAGAATTTTAGTCTCCTAGATAACAATTTGCTTGCTGTTAATGATTACAGTTGTTTGCATCGCTTATTAAATTGTGGTTGAGTGTATTGTATTTATAGAAAACGTGATGCATTGTATCTGTCTTAGGATCAGGAGAAATAGAGGGTTGGATCCTGTTTGTGCACGGTAAGGGAGAAAGGGAGAGTGAAGAAAGTATAGGGTGATGTTTAAATTGATTACATTTATAGAAAGCGTTGTGAAATGCGTGTGTCTTGGGATGAAGGGGAATAGACGGTCAGATCCTGTTTGGTTGCGTTAAGGAAGAAAGGAAGGGTGTTAAGAAAGGACTTGATGGCTTGTATATATGTTTATTCTGTGTTTGTGTGAGTTACGGGAAGGCAAGTTCATAAAATGTAGTGTTTTTTTGTGAGTTCTGAGAAGGAAATGTTAAAAAAAAGAAACTAGTTTGTGTCCGAGTTAAGGAAGGAAAAATGAAAAAGTTTTTGAGTTTTGGAAGGAAAAGTATAAAAAAAGTAGTTTGTGGTTTTATAAATTATAGGAAGCAAAAAAAAAAAAAAAATGAAAAAAAGATAAGTGCGTGTTTCAAGAAGTTATTGGAAGAAAACCTGTGTGATTCCTTTAAAGTTAATTGGATTCTTTTATTATTTAAGCTTGAGAGAACAGATTTAAGATTCTAATTTTAATGACTAGTTCGTGGTTCTATAAGTCACTCGTAAAGGGAAGAAAAATGAAAAAAAAATCAGATTCCTTAAAAAAAAAATTAGATTCCTTTATTGTTCTAGGTCGAGAGAGAGAGAGAGAGAGAGAGAGAGAGAGAGAGAGAGAGAGAGAGAGAGAGAGAGAGAGAGAGAGAGAGAGAGAATAGTTTTAAAGAGGATACGATTGTTTATACAGACGAGCCGTTTATGCTTTATAGGTGAAGGGAGGAAGAGTCAAGGAGGATCAGATAACTTATATAAACGATTAGACTCTCTTATAGGCCAAGGTGAGGAGGAGGAGGAGGAGGAGGAGGAGGAGGAGGAGGAGCAGCAGCAGGAGGTTGGATCGTCTATAGGAATGTGTCTCAATAGTGAGAGAGAGAGAGAGAGAGAGAGAGAGAGAGAGAGAGAGAGAGAGAGAGAGAGAGAGAGAGAGAGAGAGAGAGAGAGAGAGAGAGAGAGAGAGAGAGAGATGCAGTGTTTACATGGCTGTTAATACTGAGCGAGAGAGAGAGAGAGAGAGAGAGAGAGAGAGAGAGAGAGAGAGAGAGAGAGAGAGAGAGAGAGATGAAGGAGGAGCAGCTGAAGAAGAATTGAGAATACATTAAGAGGGAAGGAAGGAGGAGGAGGAGGAGGAGAAGAGAGGTTTGGATGGGTGGAGGGAAGGAGGGAGGGGTAGAGGGAAGGGAGGGAGGAATCAGCTACGTTCCTGGAGGGTCTGGAAGCAGGTCCGCCCACTGTGGGGAGGGCGTGGGCGTGGGGAGGAGGAGGAGAAGGAGGAGGAGGAGGAGGAGGAGGAGGAGGAGGAGGAGGAGGGGCGTGGCGATA
>NC_087190.1:2892500-2902500 GCF_035594125.1 Scylla paramamosain | reverse complement strand
TGCTGTACTGCTATATACAGGTGTGTGTCTACCTGTAGCCTTCCCTGGCCACACCTGAAGGGCCCGTCAGGTGTGTGGGCTTCAGATATGGAGTTAGGGGTGCAGAGTGAAAGGTGGCTGTAACTGGAGCAGGTATGGGAGGGTATTTGTGGGGTGGGGGGGGTTGCCTCACCTTTTAGATGCGTAGAGAGAGAGAGAGAGAGAGAGAGAGAGAGAGAGAGAGAGAGAGAGAGAGAGAGAGAGAGAGAGAGAGAGAACGTAATCTATGCAAAAGAAATACTACCACTCGTCCAATTATAAACAAACAAGTCCATTTAATTTCCACACACACACACACACACACACACACACACACACACACACACACACACACACACACACACACACACACACACACTTTTTTTAATCCAATCATATAAATAAACTGACGGATGTAGTTGTAATTAAGGTATAGCGGGCATTGATAAAGAATTGTAAGCGTTTACGTTTTCTGTAAAAATCTTAATATTTGTGAGTCGTTTCGTTTTCTGTTGAACATCCAAAAACACGCGTGGCTTTAAACCTGACCTGACCTGACCTAACCTACCCAAACCAAGCCAACCTAACGTAACCAAACCTAACCTAACCTGACCTAACCTAACCTAACCTAACCTAACCTAACCAAACTTAACTTAACCTAACCTAACCTAACCTACCTAACATAACCTAACCTAACCTGACCTGACCTGACCTGACCTAATAGTAATTCCTCCACCAGTCTCTTGTCACGTGATGATAATGAACCCTTGATTGTTTAGAAATGAGGTTAAATTGTCTCTTCTTCACATTCACTATTACG
This sequence comes from Scylla paramamosain, assembly GCF_035594125.1. Taxonomy (NCBI): domain Eukaryota; kingdom Metazoa; phylum Arthropoda; class Malacostraca; order Decapoda; family Portunidae; genus Scylla; species Scylla paramamosain. Next base: position 2,901,662 of record NC_087190.1, on the reverse strand, counting down.
TGGGTGATGGGAAGGCGTGGATGGGAGAAGTGTGGGTGATGGGAGTGGGTGGATGAGGGTCTTTGAGTGGATGGTGTGGATACAGGAAGAGTGGAATGAAAGGATGTGAATGGAAGGGTAATGGATAAGAGAGAGAGAGAGAGAGAGAGAGAGAGAGAGAGAGAGAGAGAGAGAGAGAGAGAGAGAGAGAGAGAGAGAGAGAGAGATATGAATGAAACCACATGAATGAGAAACACACACACACACACACACACACACACACACACACACACACACACACACACACACACACACACACACACACACACACACACGAAATAACGAAACATAATATAATAGGCACACAAAAAATAAAAAGAATAACGGGATGTAAATGATAAATATGGAATTAAGTGGAAAAACAATAACACTTAAGAAGAAGAAGGAGGAGGAGGAGGAGGAGGAAGAGGAAGAGGAAGAGGAAAATTTGACATAGCACTTTCTTGTCTCTTTAAATCCACTCGTCATAATAATAATAATAATAATAATAATAATAATAATAATAAATGAAATAAGAAATAGAAAACGGAATCACATGTGGAGCAACACACAAACTTACCTCGTGTGGATTTGGAAGAGGTGGTGGAGGAGGAAGAGAAGCAAGTGGAAGGCGGTGGAGTGTCCTTAACTTCATTGAGTCCCCCCAAAGTTCGAGGGGAGGGGGTGTTAAGTTCTAATCCACATCCACACGCTTAAGTGGATGGCTGAGGTGGATGGTTGAGGTGGATGGTTGTGGCACAGGTGAGTGGAGGGGTTGTACAAGTGGCACTTCGCTACCTCTCCTGGCTCTTACTTTCTCGTCCTTTGCATCCCTTGGCACTGTTCGCTGGGGTGCCAAAGGGAGGTGTTCTGGCACTGCTTGTTTGTGTGTGTGTGTGTGTGTGTGTGTGTGTGTGTGTGTGTGTGTGTGTGTGTGTGTGTAATCCTCTCTCCCGTCACTCGTTCAAAACCACACACATTTCAAGGCATCACCATCACAATCATCACCACCTTCATCACCATCACCACAACAATCACCGCACTATCGTTGCAAAAGATTGTGTGCGTGTGTGCGTCCGTGCGTGCGTAAATGTCCGTGCGTGTGAGTGTCCGTGATTCGTTCGCACGCACACACACACTCACTCACATTAACACTTAACACACGCAAACCACTCAAACCTGGCACTATTCTTCAGTCCAGTGGCACTTTAGCGGAGTTCCTGAGTGTCGGAGGGCGTGGGGTAGGCGTGGGTGGGGGCGTGGGTCGGTGGGCGGGTGGGAAGTGATGAGGAGTGGGCGCCTTAGGTCAGCACTCAACCCGCAGGTGCTGAGAGTAAGAAGTAGCGATCCCTGAAGATGCGGGCGTGGTGCGGGCGTGGCGAGGGCGTGGTGTGGGCGTGGAGAGGCGTGGGCGGAGGGGTGAAGGAGAGGGGAGGTAAGTTGGAGGTAGGGAGGTAGAAGGAAGAGACAAGCCTAACCTCCAGATTCACCAAAGCTGCCAACCAGACTAACTGCTGTTGATCCGCCGCGCCGCCCGCCACACCCTGCTCCACACACACGCACACACACACACACACACACACATAGACACACACACGCACATACACACACACAGGCCCCTCCCTCCTTCGCTCCAAGTGTACCAGATCTTAAAATTCAATACCGTTAACTCCTCCTTGACTCACACACCTGGTCCACGCCGCCTGTCGCAACACACCTGCACACACGCACCTTGCACGCACACACACCTGTCCCAAACGCACTCTAACGCACTATAAACGCACGCAAACGCACTCAGAGGCGGTGGAATGGCGTGAACGATGCGCAGTGGGAAGCAGTGAAGGTTTGTGAAAGGTTTGTTGGCGGCACACACGCAGCGGGCAATATTTAAAGGCGAAGAGCAAGGAATGAGAGTAACTGAGAGGCGGTAGATGCGAGAGTCTGCGAGTGGCGCTGCGGCAGACAAACCTTAAGACGCCGCGGCCCTGCTCTGCGCCCTTGGGGAGGAGGAGGGAGCCCTGTTGATTCCTCTGCTCCCCCTGATGGAGATAGGAGGGGGAGGAGGAGGTGGAGGAGGAGGAAGAAGAGGAGGGAGGAGTCTAGAGAGAGATAGAGGAAGACAAGGGTGGGGTAGACTGTGTGTGTATGTGTGTGTGTATGTGTGTGTGTGTGTGTGTATGTGTGTCACGCCAGGTGTTTACTCGTACAGGTAAAGGTGCCATCTTATACCTGACATCCCTATTCCCCCATCCCCCTCCCCCATTTCCCCATCCCCCTCCCCTCCTCTTCCCCCTCTCTCTCCCCATCACCTCAGGCTTGCACCGCTAACCCAGTTGGTGACTCTGCTCTGCCCCTCCCTTCACCTCCTCCTCCTCCTCCTCCTCCTCCTCCTCCTCCTCCTCCTCCTCCTCCTCCTCCTCCTCCTCCTCCTCCTCCTCCTCCTCCTCCCGTATCCCCACCAGTCACTTTCACACACTTCCTGCCGCAGAACAGTTGTAAGAGGGCGGGCGTGAGGAGGAGGAGGAGGAGGAAGAGGAGGAGGAGGAGGAGGAGGAGGAGGAGGAGGAGGAGGAGGAGGAGGAGGAGGAGGAGGAGGAGGAGGAGGAAAGGAGAGCAACAAGAAAGGAGTGTTGTGTGGATGATGCGTATGAAATCCACCTTCTCTTTTCCTCCTCCTCCTCCTCCTCCTCCTCCTCCTCCTCCTCCTCCTCCTCCTCCTCCTCCTCCTCCTCCTCCTCCGTATCATCACTTCCTATGTGAGAGAGGAAGAAAAATCATCCCTATAATAGAAAGTGTCAATGGAGTCTCTCTCTGTCTCTCTCTCTCTCTCTCTCTCTCTCTCTCTCTCTCTCTCTCTCTCTCTCTCTCTCTCTCTCTCTCTCTCTCTCTCTCTCTCTCTCTCTCCATCGGAAATTATACAGAGTGAGAGATGAGTGCATTGTAAACTCCTCCTCCTCCTCCTCCTCCTCCTCCTCCTCCTCCTCCTCCTCCTCCTCCTCCTCCTCCTCCTCTTCCTCCTCCTCCTGTTATCTCTCACTTATCTCCCTCACACCTATCCTTCATTAACCTTCACCTTTCTCTCTCTCTCTCTCTCTCTCTCTCTCTCTCTCTCTCTCTCTCTCTCTCTCTCTCTCTCTCTCTCTCTCTCTCTCTCTCTCTCTCTCTCTCTCATTCTCATATTGCGCAAGGAGAAAATTGAACACGTAATCGCTGGTCTTCCCTGCGCAGTTTGTGGATGCTCGTGTTGCGCTGTCTTGTAATTGTTGTCTTGCGCTTTTATGGGATGTTGAGTTTTGTCACTGATTAAAAAAAATAAATAAATAAAAAGCAAAAGAAAACGAGCTTATATTTCTCGTTTGACAGTTTATTTATTTATTTTACTTGTTTTTCTTTTTGTGTGTGTGTGTGTTTGTGTGTGTGTGTGTGTGTGAGTGTGTATGTACGTAAATTAGAGGGATGTGTATGTTTGTGTGCGTAATTTATTTCACAAGGCGACGTCCAAGGCTAGCCACTCGTACACACACACACACACACACACACACACACACACACACACACACACACACACACACACACACACACACACACACACACACACACACATACATACATACATACATACATACATACACAGGAGGGGAAATTACGTTGATATTTCCCTTTCCTGTCCTCAAATTTCCCCATCACTCTCATCTATCCTCCCATTATCATTTACATTTCCCCTCTTCCCCTTCTTTCCCTTCTTTCTGTTCCTCTTGTTTCCTCTTCCTATTTTCTCTGCTCTTTTTTCTTCTTATCTATCCATTTTCATCATTTTCTACCATCTCTTTCCCTTCTTTATCTTCCTCTTCCTCTTATTCCTCTTCTTTACTCTTCTTATCTTCTCTCCTCTTTTATCTTTCTTCTTCTTCTTCATTTTAATTACATTTTTCTAACATATCTTCACCCTCATCTTTCTTTTGCTTTTTATTCTCTTGTTTTCTCTTCCTTCTTTCTTATTTCATTTTCGTACGTCTCCCCTTATCCTTCTTTTTCTTCCTTTTGCTTTCTGTCCTTTTCTCATGCTCTCTTCTCTTTCCTTTCCTCTTTTTTTCGTAATTTTCTCACTTTTTATCCTTTCCTCCTCTTTCCTTTCTTTGTCTCCTTATACATAAATACTTTTTCCTCTTTCTCTATTTTTCTTTTTTGTTTTATCTTTGTTTTGCTTTATTTAATTATTTATCATCATTATCTCTTCTTGCTCTGTATCCCTTTCTTTATCATACTCCTCTTCTTCCTCCTTTCGTTTCTTTTACTTTGTGTTCCTTTTCTTCCCTTTGTCGTTTTCCCTTTCCTTTCTCTTTACCTGTTACCCATCACCTTTTACTGTCCCTATTCCTCCTCCTTCTCTTCCTCCTCCTCCTCCTCTTCTTCTTCTTCTTCCTCCTCCTGTTCACACGCTTCCCTACTAATTCTCTTCCTGTCTAAACTACCTATGTAATCCTCCTCCTCCTCCTCCTCCTCCTCCTCCTCCTCCTCCTCCTCCTCCTCCTCCTCCTCCTCCTCCTCCTCCTCCTCCTCCTGTCCCTATGCGTTTGAAATTTCACCCCTTTTACCTCACCTATCTCGGTATTGTCATTCATTTTTTGTTTGTTTATTTGTTTATTTTGCTTGTTTTCTTCTCAGTTTATGGGCTGTGAGGAGATTTTTTATTTTTTTTTCTTCCACTTTATTTCTTCCTTTTGTTTTTTTTTTCTTTCTTATTTTTTTGTGACCGTTTCAGTTTCTCTTATTAAGTTTTTCTATTTTTATTCCTTTTCTTTTTACTACTTCTTATGCATTATCTTTCTAATTTTCCATCTTTTTTTTCTCTCTATTTTGTCCATACGGTTTTTTGTTTTCTTCACTTTTTTGTTTAAATTTTCTACTTTTCTTTATTTTTCTTTTTACTCTACCGTTTCTGTGACTCGCGTTCTTGCTTAACCTGTTCTACTGTTCTGTTATCCACGTGCAGGTGAGAACAGGTGATATAACTTACCTTAACCCTTTCTCAGACACAGACAGACAGACAGACAGACAGACACACAGACAGACCACCTGTTTTCACTCTTGTTTATTTATTTATTTTTTGTTTTATTTTAGTTTCTTTTTTTTTCTACCACATTCGTAAATAATAAGGTAAAACTAACTCTCTCTCTCTCTCTCTCTCTCTCTCTCTCTCTCTCTCTCTCTCTCTCTCTCTCTCTCTCTCTCTCTCTCTCTCTCTCTCTGTTTTTTTCCTTCTCACTATATTTGTCACCATTATTTGTCACTTTTTTCATCACTTCCTTCCTCATTAATTCTAATTGAGTAGGGGTAAGATTCTCTCTCTCTCTCTCTCTCTCTCTCTCTCTCTCTCTCTCTCTCTCTCTCTCTCTCTCTCTCTCTCTCTCTCTCTCTCTCTCTCTCTCTCTCACTGAAGGATTTGTAAGAGTGAGTATTTAAATTGAACTATACCAATACGAACTGAAAACTTAAAAAAAAAGAATAATAATAGAAAAAAAAATAATAAGCTGGTAAGTTGAGAAGATCGGCAATGCAAGAAAAGAGAAAGAGAAAGAAGATAGAGATAAAAAAAATATATTATAGCCTCAGGAAAATGAATAAATCAGAGGAAATAGTGAAGATAGAACTCTGAATACTGAATAATGACAACACTTTACGGTATTAATGTATATTGTATTGAAATAGATGGAAACTTTTTGGAGATTTTTGTATAATATATATATAAAAAAAAAAAATGCCAGGTGTTCTTAAAATTTTTTGAAATAAAGAGAGAGAGAATACATATTATTAGTCCTATTTTGCATTTAGAAAATAGTATTATGTAAGAAAGCTTCAAGAATTCTCGCTACGTGGGGAGAGAGAGAGAGAGAGAGAGAGAGAGAGAGAGAGAGAGAGAGAGAGAGAGAGAGAGAGAGAGGGGGGTAAAGGAGACTGAACAATAAGACAAAGGAGAGAGAGAGAGAGACACAAGAAAGAGGAGAAGCGAGACAAGAGTGAATTAAAAGAGGAGATAAAAGAATACCTCAATAAATAGGAAAATGAGAGAGAACAGAAGGAATAGAAGTTAATAAAAATGAGAAAAAAGTGAAAAGAGGAGAGTGAGGGGAGATTAGAAAGAGGGAATAAACAGAAGAGAGAAAAGAGGGAATTAAGGAAGAAAAGACGATGATAGAAGACATGTTAAAAAGGTGAATAAAGAGACAAAGGAGAGAGCACAGGAAAGGGTTAAGAAAGAGAAATGTGAGAGGAAGAAAGAAGTGAGAATGAATAAAAAAAAGACAAAATGAAACAATGAGAGGAGACAGGGAGGAAAAGGAAAATAAAAAGAAAAAAAAAGGGTTAAGTGAGAGAGGGCAGGGAAGAAGAAGAAGAAGGAAGGAATCAAAAGACAAAACTGAGCCAAAATAAAAGAAAGAATAAGAAAAAAACAAGAAGAAAGAATGAATCAGAAGAAAGAACGAAGAAGAAGAAAAGACAAGAAGAAGAAAGAATGAATAAAAAAGACAAAACACTGAGCAAAAAGAAAGAAGAAAAGATGAGAGAGCACAAGAAGAAGGAGAAAGAATTAATCAGATGACAAAACAGTGAATCAAGGAAGAAGGAAACATAAGAGAACACGCAAGAATGAAAAAAAAATGATAAAGAAAATAAGAAAGAGAAACAGGAAAATCAGTAACTGAATAAAAGATGCACACTGGCTTAGAAGAGAAACATGAAGCAGATATGTGTATGTGTATGTGTGTTTGTGTGTTCGTAGATGTGTGCCTGCCCCTAGCATAGAGTTAGCAGGGAGGCTGGAAGAGTGCTAATGGGCAGGACAAAAGAGCAAGTAATGTAACTCCCTAGCAGATGAGACCACTGTGTCCTGCTGCCTCGTTGCTGTTTGTACTTCGGTGCCTCGTGTGTTGTGATCTTATGGTGATGTCCGGGTGTGTGTTGGCTTGTGCTTGTTTGGTTTGTATTCTGATGTGCTGTGCCGGTTCGTTTCGTTTTTTGGTTTGTTTTGTTTTGTTGGTTTGTTTTCGTTTGTTTTGTTTTGGTTTTGTTTTGTGTTGTTGGTTTGTTTTCGTTTGTTTTGTTTTGGTTTGTTTTGTTTTGTTGGTTTGTTTTCGTTTGTTTTGTTTTGGTTTGTTTTGTTTTGTTGGTTTGTTTTCGTTTGTTTTGTTTTGGTTTTGTTTTGTTTTGTTGGTTTGTTCTCGTTTGTTTTGTTTTGTTTTGTTGGTTTGGTTTTGTTGGTTTGTTCTCGTTTGTTTTGTTTTGTTTTGTTGGTTTGGTTTTCGTTTGTTTTGTTTTGTTTTGTTTTGTTTTGTTGGTTTGTTTTCGTTTGTTTTGTTTTGGTTTGTTTTGTTTTGTTGGTTTGTTTTCGTTTGTTTTGTTTTGGTTTGTTTTGTTTTGTTGGTTTGTTTTCGTTTGTTTTGTTTTGGTTTGTTTTGTTTTGTTGGTTTGTTCTCGTTTGTTTTGTTTTGGTTTGTTTTGTTTTGTTGGTTTGTTTTCGTTTGTTTTGTTTTGGTTTGTTTTGTTTTGTTGGTTTGTTTTCGTTTGTTTTGTTTTGGTTTGTTTTGTTTTGTTGGTTTTCGTTTGTTTTATTTTGGTTTTATTCGTGAGGAGAAATGATGGCTTGGAAGAATGGTGTTGTGGTAGTTGTGATGATAATAATTACAATAGTGACAACAACAACAACCTCGACCACCACCACCACCACCACCACCACCACCACCACCAGTAGAACATAATAACTACTGCGAATACTAGTACATCTATTTTACCACCACCACCACCACCACCACCACCACCACCAGCACCACCAGCACCACCAGCACCACCATACGCTCGTCATCAGTGTAGTAGGCGTAATTAAAGAGACCGCACGCACCTGTTCACTGCAGGTAAAACAGGTAAACAAATTAGTCGACACAAAGACTAGCATTTTCTCAGCTAATTGTCTCCAAGGCCGCGGAAAATTAACTCTTTCCCTCCACGTCCTCCCTCCACTCCTTCCCTCCACGTCTTCCCTCCACCTCCCAGTCTCCCCCAGTCTTCACCTTGGCCTCATGCAAGATGTTAGAGTTAATTTAGTGTCGGAAGCGTCTAATGATGGTAATGGTGGTTATTATGATGATGATAGTCGTGTGTGTGTGTGTGTGTGTGTGTGTGTGTGTGTGTGTGTGTGTGTGTGTGTGTGTGTGTGTGTCATTTAGGAACAAGGAAGTGTGTTTTTTGTCTTTTTTTATCTTTTTATCTTGTTCTTTCCGTCTTTAAGATTATTTTTTGTTGGTGGTGGTGTTACTGCTTGTAAGAAATATGGCGCAAGTATTAATATCGATAGCAGCGTTGCAATCCCTACGTTTATAAGGTCGTCAGTTCAGCCAACATGCAATAATGAGAGACTTCAATTCCACCACAAGAACCAATCCTTTCTTTATTTATATTTGAAATCAACTATTAAACGTAAACAAACAACACGTGACCAGAATCAGCTGACAAATGTAAACAAAAAACACGTGGACTGGGAACAGCTGTCAAATGTAAACAAACCCACGTGATCAGAATCAGCTGACAAATGTAAACAAAGCATGTAGACGAGACCAGCTGTTAAATGTAAATAACACGTGGCCAGAATCAGCTGTCAGATACAAACAAAATGACGTGAACTGGAAACAGCTGTGAAGTGTAAACAAACACCACGTGATCAGAATGTAAACAAAACCCTCGTGGTTCTCGCAGCAAACAGAGGAAATAAAAGCTTCGTTACTGCAGAGGAAAGGTGTTACATCCTCCTTCGCTTCACCTGTGCCTAATTAACCTTCCTCTCCCCTTCCTCTCTCCTTCCTCTCCCCTTCCTCCTCCCTTTCTCTCCCTTATCGCCCTATTAACACAGTGAGGAATGGGTAATTAGCGTGAGAGCAATAAGTCATCGTTTAACTAATCTCTTATCTGATATCAACTGTTTCAGCTTAATTATGTAGCAAGTAATTACAGGTATTTTATGATGGGCCTTATGGATGGGCGCCCTAATGATGGGATTCCTTTCAAAGTGACTCACCTGGTTTAATTAGAGGGAAGGTAATTAGCGATTGTGTTGTTAATGGCTGGGTCAATTGATGTATTAGTTAAAGACTG
>NC_087190.1:2875000-2885000 GCF_035594125.1 Scylla paramamosain | reverse complement strand
AACTGTCTGATGCAAGGGTTGAAAGGTGATTTAAATTGGTGTCCCTGCTAGAAAACGAGGAATGAATTGTTAGAGCTTTTAAATGATTGGAGTTCTATTTCTGTCCTTTAGAGTGAAAATTGTTTGTGGTTACTTGAATAGAATAAGTGATTGTGTCAGACCGCTCTTCCAGACAGGGTGGAATCAAAAGTTTTTCGTCTCATCAACTCCTCTCCTCTAACTGACTGTCTTCAGCCTCTCTCTCATCTTCGTAGTGTTGCATCTCTTGGTATCTTGTACCGCTATTTTCACCCTAACTGCTTTTTTGATCTTGTTAACTGCATGCCTCCCCTCCTTCCTTGCTACACAAGACTTTCTTCTTTCTCTCACTCATGTTCTGTCCACCTTTTTAATGCAAGAGTTAACAAGTATTCTCAATCATTCATCCCACTCTCTGGTAAACTCTGGAACTCCCTGCCTCCTTCTGTATTTCCTCCTTCCTGTGCCTTGAGTTCCTTCAAGAGGGAGGTTTCAAGACACTTATCCATAAATTTTTGACGATCGTTTCTGAGTGTGTTTGGGGACTAGCACCTCAGTGGGCCCTTTTTTTTTTTTTTTTTAAATTTTGCTGCCCTCGGCCGGTGACCCTCCGGCATAAATACAAAAATAAAAAATCAGTTGTGTTTTAGGATTCTGGTAAATGTGAAATGTGCCTTAAGTTAGAAAAAAAAAAAAAAAAGGAGAATTTGTTTTAGGATTCCTGTGTTTGTGAAATGTGCGTAAAGTTAAATAAAAAAAAACGAGAGTAGGATCATACCTTATGTTCACCTGTGCGTTACCTTACCACACCTTCCCTCCCCCACAGGTAGCAGCGGGGGGCAATTAGGGACAGGTAAGGGCCACGAACAGCATGTCAGGTATTTCTATTTCTATTTCTCTCTCTCTCTCTCTCTCTCTCTCTCTCTCTCTCTCTCTCTCTCTCTCTCTCTCTCTCTCTCTCTCTCTCTCTCTCTGTTCCGTGTTTTTTGTTTTCTTTTCTCCTCTTTGTCTTCTGAATTCTTGTGTTTTTTTTTGTTCTCTCTTTCTCTCTTTCTCTTCTGCCTCGTTAATTTTTTTCTTATCTTCCTTATCCTTGTTTTTATTTAATTTTTTGTTCATTCTCTTATCATCATCTTCCTTGCTCTACTTTTCCTGTTTCTTTGTCTTTTTTTCTTTTAGCTTTTGTGTTTTCTTATTTTATTCCTTTTTCTTTCCTTCCTTCTTTGTATTTACTTCTTATCTTCTCTTACTTTGTTCCTCCTTCTTTCGTTCCTCGTTTTTTGTTAGTGTTTATTTATTATATTACTTCTTTACTTTCTTTTCCTTTCTTTACATTTCTCTTTGTCTTCTTCCTCTTCCTACTTTTCCTCCTTCTCTTGTTCTCCTCATCGTCATCTTCTTATCTGTTCATCTTCTTCGCTTTGTTTTTGTCTTTCTTATTCATGTTTGTCATCTTCATCGTCTTCATCTTCATCTCTGCCCTCCTCCTCCTCCTCCTCCTCCTCCTCCTCCTCCTCCTCCTCCTCCTCCTCCTCCTCCTCCTCCGTTAATAGGGACATTCCTGACCCCTTTTTTTTTGTTTGTTTGTTTCTCTCTTCCATTTGTATCGTCTTTCGTCCCCCCTCCCCCCCATGCCATAATTCTAGGTCCGTTAACCTCTCTCTCTCTCTCTCTCTCTCTCTCTCTCTCTCTCTCTCTCTCTCTCTCTCTCTCTCTCTCTCTCTCTCTCTCTCTCTCTCTCTCTCTCTCTCTCTCTCTCTCTTGGAAGTTATGTGTAGGTTCTAGAGAGAGAGAGAGAGAGAGAGAGAGAGAGAGAGAGAGAGAGAGAGAGAGAGAGAGAGAGAGAGAGACCTTTCCTACCATCACCTCCTCCCCCCAAATCACCTCTTCCACATTCCTCCCCATTTCTCCCCATATCCATTACCCCTTTGATGCTAACCCATACCCGCATTAATTCTACCCATTCTCCTTTAAATGGGCAGGTTTCCCTTTACATAAAACTCCTTTGAAATGTTACCCATCACTCCCCATCACCTTCCGTTACTTTTGGCCGTTATGTCCTATTTTTTTTTTATTAATTTATATCAGTGTTTTGTCTTTCCCTGTGTTCTTTTATTTTCTTTATTATTCCTATCTTTTATTATTATTATTTTTTTTATCTTTGTAATTTTTTTTTTTTTTTGTTTCCTGTCTTTTATTTCACTCATTTATTTTCTATTTGTTTTTTTTTCTTTATTCCTATCTTCTCTTATTATTTTTTTCTTTGTTTTGTTTCTTTTCTATCTTTTTTTTATCTTTGTAATTTTTGTTTTGTTTTGTTTCCTATTTTTTTTTATTTCATTCGTATTGATTGCTTTTACTGTTTTATCGTTTTTTCTTTCTTATTTCTGTCTTCCGTAACCTTTTTTTCACCAGTTTTATTATTTTTTGATATTTATTTGTATTTCTTGTTCTTACCATCACTTTTTTTGTTTGTTTTGTGGTCCCTCTCATCTTCACCCATCATAAAACCCATCACTATGTTACGTGTGTGCATCTCCCATCACCTCCCCATTCCCCATCACTCGTGTCTACCTGGATAACATTACTTTTCATTCCTCCCCATTCCTATAAGCTAATACTCCCATCATAAAAACCCATCACTATGTTAGGTTTGTGTTCCTCCCATCACTTCTCCATTCCCCATCACTCAGCTACCTGCATAACCTTACTGTTCCTTCCATATCTCTACCATACATCCTATTATTCCCCTTTAATTTTCCCATTTATTTGATTATCTCCCATTTTCCATTTATTTTTAACCATTTCCTCCCATTTCCTGTTATCCTCTTTATTCCGTATGTCACTAAACCCATTTATTTCACCCATTTTCTTTCCTCTCCTATTACCACATATCCCACCCATCACCCATTCCGCTCCTTTCCCATCACGGCCTTCCATCTCTTCATTTCATCAAATATTCCCACGAGAAGAAGAATGAGTGATCCCATTCCCCCTTTCCCCATCACTTCCTCCTTTCCCCATCCCTCCCCATCCCTCCCCAGCATAATTTCAGGTGATAGGGAGTGCGTGCTACCGTGCTACCCCCATCACCTCCAGGGGAAATGGGGGTGATGGGTGGGGAAGGGGGAAGGGGTAATAGAGACACGAGAAAAAAGATGGTTGATTCAATTGCTGTTTTTTTTCTTTTTCTTTTTTTTTTCTAGATTGTGTTTCATGGTTTAAAATTGGATTGATGGAGGAAAGAGGGAGAGAGGGAGGGGTGGAGGAAGGGAGGAATGGAGAGATGAAGGGATGGAGGAGGAGGAGGAGGGGAGGAAGGAATGGAAAGGAGGGAAGGGACGATGGATAGGAGGAGGAATGGGAGGATGGGAGGGTAAGAGAGAGAGAGAGAGAGAGAGAGAGAGAGAGAGAGAGAGAGAGAGAGAGAGAGAGAGAGAGAGAGAGAGAGAGAGAGAGAGAGAGAGAAATTTGGATCATTCCTTGTTGTGCATTGAAATTTCTCAAGTATAAAAAGTTGTGTGTGTGTGTGTGTGTGTGTGTGTGTGTGTGTGTGTGTGTGTGTGTGTGTGTGTGTGTGTGTGTGGGCGGCCGCAGGACATAGGCGTGGGTGGTATGACTGCGTGGGTGGGTGGAGTATGGGGGGAGGAAAAATGGGAGTCAGGAACAGGAGGAGGAGGAGGAGGAGGAGGAGGAGGAGGAGGAGGAGTGAGGATGGGGTGAAGATGAGGTGTGGTGTGGGTGGTGGGGGAGAGAGAGGGTAACTGGAGGAGGGGAAGAGAGGGAAGAAGAATAGAAGAGGAGGAGGAGGAGGAGGAGGAGGAGGAGGAGGAGGAGGAGGAGGAGGAGGAGGAGGTGAATTAGAGGGTGGGGGAGCATAGATCACGAGTTTCTGGAGGGCTTGCTGGAGGAAGAGGAGGAGGAAGAAGAAGAAGAAGAAGAAGAAGAAGAAGAAGAAGAAGAAGAAGAAGACACTTGGAAAAATAAAAAAAAGGTTTATAGAAAGAAGGAAAAAAAGGAGAAAAAAATAAAAGTAGTAAAAAGAATAGAACAGAAGAAGAAAGAGGAGGAGAAGGAAGAATGAAAATAATAATAATGGAAAATAAAAATAAGTAAAAGAAAGAAGAAAAAAAGAAGAAAAAAAAGAAGAACAAGAACACGAGAAGGAGGACAAAGAATAAGAATAATAGAAAACAATATTTATAGGAAAACAAAAGGTTATAGAAAAAATAGAATAAAAATGAAGAGAATAAAAGAATAGAAGTAGAAAAGAAGGAATAAGAAAAGAGTAATGATAATAATAAAAATAGGAATAATAATAAGAATAATAAGAAGAAGACGAATACAATAGGAAAACAGAAGGTGGTAGAAAGAAGTAATGAAATAAGGAAAGAAGAAGAAAAGAATGGAAGAAGAAGAGGGGGAGGAGGAGGAGGAGGAGGAGGAGGAGGAGGAGGAGGAGGAGGAGGAGGAGGAAGAAAATAATGATAAAAAAGAAGAGGCATGCACTAGGTAAACAAAACGTAATAGACAGAAGAAGAAAAAAAGAAAATAAGAGGAGGAGGAGGAGGAGGAGGAGAAATAAGAATAAGTAGAAAAAAATACACAAAAAATCTTATAGAAAAGGTAATAGAAAAAATAAATAAAAACAGAATAAAAAGAAATTAAGAAAAAGAATAGAAAAAAACAAGATGAAGAAGAGGTGGAGAAAACGACGATAGGGGAAGTTCAGAGAGAGAGAGAGAGAGAGAGAGAGAGAGAGAGAGAGAGAGAGAGAGAGAGAGAGAGAGAGAGATTGAGTGGGGCTTGGAGCAACAATATAGCCAGCCCGAGGGAGGCGCCGGCAGGGATTCCTTCTGTAAATCCCTCCTGCACTGTGTTTTGACCTGCCTGCTGGGAGGGGGCTGGGTGGGGGCTGGGTGGGGGCTGGGAGAGGGCAGGTTGGGGAAAAGAGAGGGAGGGGGAAGTTAGTGGGCCTTTTTGGGGGATCTTTGAAGAAATAGAAAAGGAAATGAGAAAGTTTAGATTTGTTCGTTCTATTTTTTGAGTTACCTTGAAAATTGAGGGTATTTTTTTTGTTTTATTTATTTATTTATTTATTTTTTGAAGGATGGGATCTGATTGGCTGTTTTTTTTTTTTTTTTTTTTTGAGTTTTAAGGATCTAAAAAATTGAGAATTGATTTACTTTCTCCTTCTCTCCCTCCCTCCCTCCCTCCCTCCCGTCTTCTTAGGGAGTTAATGGACATTTTAAGGCATTGAAGGGATAAATGTGGAACCAAGGAACTATAGAGAGGTGGACAAAATAGAAAAAAAAAAAGACTGAGGCGATGGTAGAGGTGGTAAGAGGCAAGACAGTGATTAACTAGGCTGATCTGGGTGGAATAAGTGATTGAAAGGGGCTAGAGAGAGAGAGAGAGAGAGAGAGAGAGAGAGAGAGAGAGAGAGAGAGAGAGAGAGAGAGAGAGAGAGAGAGGTTAGATAGTTAATGATAGGTAGATGACATGTGTGTGTGTGTGTGTGTGTGTGTGTGTGTGTGTGTGTGTGGCAACAGTACAATAAGAGCAGTGAGGAACAAAAACAACAACAACAACAATAACAACAAAAACAGAACAATGCAATGGAGGAACCAAATAAGGTGAACAAAACAAAAGGAAAAAGAAAAAAGGCAAGTGAGAAAAAGAGACAACAGTTACACGAAGACTCTCTCTCTCTCTCTCTCTCTCTCTCTCTCTCTCTCTCTCTCTCTCTCTCTCTCTCTCTCTCTCTCTCTCGAATTGCAATGTCAGAAGATGACTTTATTATACCTAAGTCTTCCTCCTCCTCCTCCTCCTCCTCCTCCTCCTCCTCCTCCTCCTCCTCCTCCTCCTCCTTCTCCTCCTGTTCGTCTTCTCTAAATTCTTTTCCATCAAGTTTCTGTTAGCTATTATTGTTATTATTATTATTATTATTATTATTATTATTATTATTATTATTATTAGTAGTAGTAGTAGTAGTAGTAGTAGTAGTAATTTCTTTCCTCTTTATTTTTTTCCCTTTGTTATTTTATTTTATTGCATTTTCCCCCATACGTATTCTATTGTAGTGAATTTTTCTTACTTTTTATCATTATCATCTTTATTATCTCTACGTTTGTTTTTCTTCCTCTCTTACGTTGCTGTTATTAATATTTTTACATATCTTTACTATTTCTTTTTTATCATTTTTTTCTTATTGTTCTTTCTCTCCGTTATTCTTCGTGTTTCTCATTCGTTCATCTGTTGTTGTTTTTGTCTTTTGTTTTTCTTATTTTCTTATTATCTCTTCGTGGTTACCGCTTATTCTTCCTGTTCATCTTGTTTCTCTTTCTTTATTTTTATTTTTTCGTATTTTCTGTCATTGTATTTTTTTTATTATCATCTCTTTTGTTTCTTGTGTTCTTTCGTTTTATTTTTATTTTTATTTTCCTCGTCCTTTTATTTTCTTTTTTTTGTATTCGTTCGTTTTTTTATTACTTTTTGTTTATTTTCATTCTTGCTTGTTTTTTTTTTTTAATGTTTTTTTTCATTTTTCATTTTTTTTTTGTTTTTCTTTATTATTTTCCTTCTTTTGTATTCGTTGTTTTTTTTATTATTTTTTTATTTATTTTTATTCTTGTTTGTTTATTTATTTAATTTTTTTTTCATTTTTCATTTTTTTTTGTTTTTCTTTATTATTTTCCTTCTTTATTTCTATTTTTTTTGTTTTCCAGTATTTTTTTTATCTTATTTTTACAGTTTTATTATATCTTATTTTTTATTCTATTTTTTAAAGTTTTCCAGTCTTTTTCCAATTTTCTGTTTTTTTTATTTTGTATTATTTTTTCCCTGCATTTCTTTTCCATGATTCTACTTTCATTGTGTTCCCCTCACTCACCACCCCCCAACCGCCTTTTCTTCTTATTTTTCATTTTTCACTTATTTTCCTCCACGTGTTATTTCATTTTCTTTCCCTTATTTCCGTTATTACATTTTTCTTGTTTTTTCATCATCATCATCATCATCATCATCATTATTATTATTATTATCTCATTTCATTTTCATTTTTTTCCAATCTCTTAATTTTCATTCTTTAATCTTGAATTTCGATTATTATTTCCACTTTTCTAACCTTTTCTTCTACTACTACTACTACTACTACTACTACTACTACTACTACTACTACTACTACTACTACTACTACTACTACTTCGCATTCCTCTCTCTAGTTATCTGTGTCGCGTCTCACCTGCCAGTGTGCTGAGGTGATGGGGTATGTTAGTCTTACTATCTCACCTCTATGACTCCCGGAACTGAAGCAAGAGGAAGAGGAGGAAGAGGAGGAGGAGGAGGAGGAGGAGGAGGAGGAGGAGGAGGAGGAAGAGGAGGAGGATCTTGGTGTTTGATTTTAAGGGTGTGGTGTTTATGTGTGTGTGTGTGTGTGTGTGTGTGTGTGTGTGTGTGTATGGGTGGAGTCGTGATAAGATACGTGATGAAATAGCCATGCTCTACTTCTTCCTCCTCCTCCTCCTCCTCCTCCTCCTCCTCCTCCTCCTCCTCCTCCTCCTCCTCCTCCTCCTCCTCCTCGTCTACATTGTACGGCTGACTTTACTAGCCACACCCATCTCCTCCTCCTCCTCCTCCTCCTCCTCCTCCTCCTCCTCCTCCTCCTCCTCCTCCTCCTCCTCCTCCTCCATCAGTATTCAGGCCTCCTCCATCCCCCTCTCCCCCTCTCTAGCCTCTTCCACTTTCCCTTTCATCTTCTGTCTCATCTTTCTTACATTATTATGGTTATAGATTCACCTGCACCCAAGGAGAGAGAGAGAGAGAGAGAGAGAGAGAGAGAGAGAGAGAGAGAGAGAGAGAGAGAGAGAGAGAGAGAGAGATGAGTGCCTGCAACAAACCATTACCTGTGTTTTGTCAAGGTAATCAAGTGACAGGTAAAAGAAGATTCTGTATTCTCATCTGTCCTCTCCCTCTCTCTCTCTCTCTCTCTCTCTCCCTCTCCCTCTCCCTCTTCTCCCCTGACCTACCTCCGCGCCTCCCTCCTTACCTGTTCTTTAGTATGTACCTCATCATTCCCCCAATTCCTCTCCCCCACTTTCCTCCTCCCTCTTCATCAACCATTTTTTCCTTCCTGTTTGCATTTTTCCATTGTTTATTTTCTATTTTGTGTTTGTTGCAATGTATGAATATTTTTTTTATTATTATTATTCCTATGTTTATTTTGTGTTGGATTTGATTGGGTTTGTTACTAGTCTGTGTGTGTGTGTGTGTGTGTGTGTGTGTGTGTGTGTGTGTGTGTGTGTGTGTGTGTGTGTGTGTGGCACGTCTTAGCTACACAGACCTAGATTTTGGGACACGTGAGAGGAGGAGAAGGGGAGGAGGAGGAGGAGGAGGAGGAGGAGGAGGAGGAGGAGGAGGAGGAGGAGGAGGAGGAGGAGGAGGAGGAGCGAGGTCATGCACATCGGAGTAGGTTAGAATAAGGAGGAGGGAGAAGATATCACCCTCTCTCTCTCTCTCTCTCTCTCTCTCTCTCTCTCTCTCTCTCTCTCTCTCTCTCTCTCTCTCTCTCTCTCTCTCTCTCTCTCTCTCTCTCTCTCTTGCTTCACAAACCTACTTACCCAGAGCACCAGATTGTAAATTGTTTTAAAGTGCAAGAAAAAAAGTAGCTTAAAAAAAGTGTAAAGAATAAATAGATAAATAATAATATATAATTAATAGATAGCCAAGTTATTTAAATATGAAAGGTGCAAAGATAGACTGAACCTATTATGTGTTGAATGCTTTACTCTCTCTCTCTCTCTCTCTCTCTCTCTCTCTCTCTCTCTCTCTCTCTCTCTCTCTCTCTCTCTCTCTCTCTCTCTCTCTCTCTCTGGTGGTTTATATGTGTGTCTTTGTTATTGTTTGTTCTGAACGGAAAGTTGATTAGAAAAGAAAGTTTCCTTGATTAAAATTAATAGAAAGTGTTGTAATGATATTGGTGTGTGTGTGTGTGTGTGTGTGTGTGTGTGTGTGTGTGTGTGTGTGTGTGTGTGTGTGTGTTGGTTCGTGTTGTGAATTAGATGTAGTTGTAATTTCTATACTTACACACACACACACACACACACACACACACACACACACACACACACACACACACACACACACACAGTATTCAAACGAAAAAACGACTTAAGGATATTCATTGAAGTGTGTGTGTGTGTGTGTGTGTGTGTGTGTGTGTGTGTGTGTGATAAGTATGAAGGGACTGAGAAGAAGACAGTCGAATGAATAAAAGATGTAGAGATGAAATAGATAAAAATGAATAAAGAATAACAAAGGAATAAGAAAAACAAGACACGACGAAAGAAGGAGAAAAATAAAAAACAAGAACAGAGAGAGAGAGAGAGAGAGAGAGAGAGAGAGAGAGAGAGAGAGAGAGAGAGAGAGAGATTGGCATTCCTGTGAGCATTGTAGTGACGTTCAGATTATTTTTAAGATATGAGAGAGAGTGAGTGGCAAGAGTCTTCCTCACATTCCTCTCTCTCTCTCTCTCTCTCTCTCTCTCTCTCTCTCTCTCTCTCTCTCTCTCTCTCTCTCTCTCTCTCTTATTGGTTTCTTTGTTTTGGTTATACATGTGTGTGTGTGTTTGTTTGTTTGTTTCTTTTATTATTCTTTCTCTCTATTTATGTATCACTTTCTCTCCCCGCGTCTGTTTAGCTTTGTCTGTCTGTCTGTCTGTCTGTCTGTCCGGCTGTGTGTGTGTGTGTGTGTGTGTGTGTGTGTGTGTGTGTGTGTGTGTGTGTGTGTTTATTCGTTAATTCTTTTGTCTACCTGTTTGTTAATCTCTCTCTCTCTCTCTCTCTCTCTCTCTCTCTCTCTCTCTCTCTCTCTCTCTCTCTCTCTCTCTCTCTCTCTCTCTCTCTCTCTCATTGTCCTCGCTGTCTCATCTCCGCTACGCTTCTTATCTGATTACAACATAATATCTTCCTCTCTCCCTTCCCCT
>NC_087190.1:2870000-2872500 GCF_035594125.1 Scylla paramamosain | reverse complement strand
AAAGACACAACAAGGCACTTAATTGCCTCCACTAATTGAGGTGTAGTTACAATGACCACTTGTGTATATAGAAATTATATTATTAAGTATGCATTGGTCTGTGTGTGTGTGTGTGTGTGTGTGTGTGTGTGTGTGTGTGTGTGTGTGTGTGTGTGTGTGTGTGTGTTTGGCGTAGGAGAAAGAATTGGAGGAAAGAGAAAGGAAGGGAGAGATGGAGAGAAGGAGGGACAAGGAGGAGACGCTTATCCTTATTAATACCTCCTCCTCCTCCTCCTCCTCCTCCTCCTCCTCCTCCTCCTCCTCCACATGTGAAGGAGAAAGTAACTGTTGTTCTCATTTATCTGTCCTCCTCCTCCTCCTCCTCCTCCTCCTCCTCCTCCTCCTCCTCCTCCTTTCTTTTTTAACGTTTTCTTTCTTCTGCTTATTAATTTTCTTCCTGTTTTGATTTTATCTTGGTATTTTTTATTATTCCATCTCTCTCTCTCTCTCTCTCTCTCTCTCTCTCTCTCTCTCTCTCTCTCTCTCTCTCTCTCTCTCTCTCTCTCTCTCTCTCTCTCTCCTCACGACGAAATAAAGCCATTTGGAAAGATGTTTGTGACCGTGTTGTGAAAGGAGGAGGAGGAGGAGGAGGAGGAGGAGGAGGAGGAGGAGGAGGAGGAGAAGAAGAAGAAGGAGGAAGGCGTGAGGGAGTCCACCCTTCGCCATTTACGGAGGAGGAGGAGGAGGAGGCATTGGGGGGGAGAAGAGAAGGAAGAGGAGAAAGATGACAGGAAAAAAAACGAGAATATGAAGAGAAAACAATGAAGACGAGGAGGAGGAGGAGGAGGAGGAGGAGGAGGAGGAGGAGGAGGAGGAGGAGGAGGAAGAGGAAGAGAAGATGATGAAGACGAGAAGGAAGATGAGAGAGAGGAGGAGGAGGAGGAGGAATTAGTATGAATAGGAGAAGGAAAGAATGGAAATGAGGAGAGATTAGATGGAGTAGGAGGAGGAGGAGGAGGAGGAGGAGAAGAAGAAGAAGAAGAAGAAGAAGAAGAAGAAGAAGAAGAAGAAGAAGAAGAAGAAGAAGAAGAAGAAGAAGAAGAAGGAGAAGGGGAGATGGAATGGAAGAATAACAGACGAGGTAAAGGAAGAATGGAATTAGAGGAAGAGGAGGAGGAGGAATTAGGGAGAGAAAATAGAGGATGAAAGGAGAAATTAGGGAAAGAGGTGCAGGAGGAAGAGGAGGAGGAGGAGGAGGAGGAGGAGGAGGAGGAGGAGGAGGAGGAGGAGGAGGAGGAGGAGGAGAGAAAGTGAAGTATAAGGAAGATGAAGCATGAAGAATGAGAAGAGAAGGAAAGGGAGAAGAGAGAAGAGAAGATAGAGGAGGAGGAGGAAGAAAGGGAGAAGAGATAAAGGTGGAGATAGAAGAGAAGAAAAGGATAAAAAGAAGAACGAAGAGATGAAGAAGAAAAGGAGGAGGAGGAGGCGAGAGAGGAAGGAAGACGGAGGAGGAGAATAGGGAGAAGAGAGAAGAGGAAGTAGAAATAAAAGAGGAGAAAATGAGAAAAGAAGGACGAAGAGAAGGAGAACCCAAGAAAAGACATAAAAGGAAAATGAGAAGAAGGAAGAAGAGAACGAAGAGAAGGAGGAAGAGGAGGAGGAAGAAGAGGAAGAGAAGGAGGAAGAGAATGTTTATATATGTAAGGTGAAGGTGTTTTTGAAATAGGTGGTGGTGGTGGTGGTGGTGGTGGTGGTGGTGGTGATTGTAGGGGTGTTTGGGTAAAGAGGTTGTTTTGACGTTTACTCACACGCTTGTTAGTGTATGCAAAGTACCGTGGGAGTGTGTGTGTGTGTGTGTGTGTGTGTGTGTGTGTGTGTGTGTGTGTGTGTGTGTGTGTGTGTGTGTGTGTTCTTTGCTCTACTGTTTTTTTTATTATTATTATTTTGGTTTCATTCATTCTTTCTTTTTTTTTTCCCATTCAGCATCATCATCATTATTTTCTTTTACTCCTTCATTATCATCCTGTTTTCTTGTTTATATTCTTCTGTTTGTTTTTCTACTACTACTACTACTACTACTACTACTACTACTACTACTACTACTACTACTACTACTACTACTACTACTACTACTACTATTGTTCTTTCACATTCACTCATCTCCTCTCACCAAACATTCATTTAAACACATTCATCATAGAAACAGATCCATAATTACACAAACAACTAGATTACAACCTCTCTCTCTCTCTCTCTCTCTCTCTCTCTCTCTCTCTCTCTCTCTCTCTCTCTCTCTCTCTCTCTCTCTCTCTCTCTCTCTCTCTCTCTCTCTCGCAAACACTCTTAACATCTCAGCTTCTCATATAAGGAAGAGAAGAAATCACGAGCAAAAGTTTTCGAATCTATTCCCGCACGTTTGGACCGCTTTTACGACCCCTAGACGCTGTTATGAGGGGGTGGGGGAGAAGGGGAGGGGTGAGTAATGGGGGGAGTGAGGGAGAAAGGGGTGTACGCGTGGGTG
>NC_087190.1:2852500-2855000 GCF_035594125.1 Scylla paramamosain | reverse complement strand
CCCTTCTTTTCTCTCCTTCCGTTTTCTTCTCTCCTATTCTTTTTTTTTATTCCTTGGTCTCCCTTTCCCATTTCTCTCCTTCCTCTTCCCTTTTTTCCTCCTCCCATTTTTGCTTTTTTTTTTCAATACTTTCCTCTTCTCTTCATTCTTCTTCCTTCCAGTCTTTTTATCTTATCCTCCTCTCCTTTTTTTTCTCTCTTTTTCTTCTCCCCATTTTCTCTTTCCTCCCTCTCCTGTTTCCCTTCTTCCATCATCTTTCCTTCATTTTTTCCTACCTTCTCTCCTCCCTTATCTAATCCTCCTCCTCTCTTCCTCTCTTCCCTTTCCTCCTCCCTCCGTCCAATCTCTCCCTTTTCCTCCTTGCCTTCCTTTCCACCATTCTCTCTCTCTCTCTCTCTCTCTCTCTCTCTCTCTCTCTCTCTCTCTCTCTCTCTCTCTCTCTCTCTCTCTCTCTCTCTCTCTCCCAGAAAGTAAATATTTACGGTCCAGGTTTCCCAAGGCTGATCGATAAAATAGAGTCACCTTCACCTGGCCAATTAATTATAGGGCAGGTAAAAGGAAGGCTTGAAAATACCGAAGGATTGTCAAAGGAAGTGGAGGAGGAGGAGGAGGAGGAGGAGGAGGAGGAGGAGGAGGAGGAGGAGGAGAACAAGAAGAAGAACAAGAAGAAGAACAAGAAGAACAAGAACAAGAACAAGAGAACAACAACAACAACAACAACAACAACAACAACAACAACAACAACAACAACAACAACAACAACAACAACAACAACAACAACAACAACAACAACAACAACAACAACTACTACTACTACTACTACTACTACTACTACTACTACTACTACTACTACTACTACTATTACTACAATAACAACAGGAAGAATATAAAAGATGGAGAGAGAAAATAAAAAGGGAGGAGGAGGAGGAGAGAGGAGAAGCTGAAGAATAAGGAGAAGGATGAGGAAAAGAAAACGGAGAAAGAGGAGGAGGAGGAGAAGAAAAAAAAAGAAATTAACGAGACGAACAAGAGGAAAAGGAGGAATAAAAAGAGCGAAAATTGTTAATGAAATGAATGAAAATAGACGAAGAAAAAAATAAATAGATGAAAGGGAAAAATATCATGTTGAACGAAAATTGATTTAGAAATAGAAAAAAAAAATCTTTATAGTCAAGACTTAAAAGATCTTGTGGTTTTGTTTTACGACTTTGTGTGTGTGTGTGTGTGTGTTTGTGTGTGTGTGTGTGTGTGTGTTCAGAAAAAAAAAAAAGAAATAGAATAAGATGCATAGATAGAATTGATAGATAGACACCCCAAAACAAACTTAAACAAACACACACACACACACACACACACACACACACACACACACACACACACACACACACACACACACACACTCATTTAACTACCAGACGAACAGATAAACAGCAGGAATCTCTACTCTCACTTCCCAACAACCGCCCCCTGCCCCTCCTCCTCCACCTCCCCTATTCCCAACCCTTCCACCCCCATTTAAATCACACCCCGTTTACCTCCCCCTTGTAACCTTCCGGGAATAAGATGACACACTGCTGGGGGACCTTGAAGTAGTAGGACTCTGTTGTGGAACCCTGAACAAACCTTGGTGGCGATTACTTGTGGTCTATGTGCGTGTGTGTGTGTGTGTGTGTGTGTGTGTGTGTGTGTCAGTCGTTGTCACCTTCCTTTGTCCAGCTATTTGTTTGTTGTTGTTGTTGTTGTTGTTGTTGTTGTTGTTGTTGTTGATGTTACTAGTGGGCAGATTCGCGCATACACACACACACACACACACACACACACACACACACACAGTAATTTTAAATCATAGAAAATATAAAATAAACGGATAAAAAGCTAGAGAGAGAGAGAGAGAGAGAGAGAGAGAGAGAGAGAGAGAGAGAGAGAGAGAGAGGGGTCATAGGTCAAACTAACTATATCTAATTTGCTCTACGTCCTCTCTCTCTCTCTCTCTCTCTCTCTCTCTCTCTCTCTCTCTCTCTCTCTCTCTCTCTCTCTCTCTCTCTCTCTTTCTTTCTCTCTCTCTCTCCCTACTTCACTTTTTCCCCAATTATCTCCTGTTTCCCCTCTTTTACTAACATATAACCTTTGACCTTTGAAGAGCTGTTTTATTTCTTTCTCCCTTTTCCTCCCTTCGTTATTGAAAGAGAAAGGGGAGGAAGGAATGGGGAAAATGAAGGTATAAAAGGGGTAGAGAGAAATGGGGGGTGTTTAGAGGGATTAGGAAGAAAGGAGAATTTAATGGGGGTAGAGAAATGGAAGGAAAAAGGTGAATAGACGTGATTTTTTGAAGGAATGGGGGAAAGGGAAGTTTAAAGGGATGGGGAGGAAAGGGGTTTAAAGGGAGAGAAATGGGGGATTTAAATGGAGAAAAAAGAGATTAAGGTGTTTCTGTATAGGGAGAAAGGAAGGGTGATGGGAGGTGTTTAAGAGAAGGATCTGAACTGTAAAGGATGGGAGA
>NC_087190.1:2837500-2842500 GCF_035594125.1 Scylla paramamosain | reverse complement strand
GGAGAGAGAGAGAGAGAGAGAGAGAGAGAGAGAGAGAGAGAGAGAGAGAGAGAGAGAGAGAGAGAGAGAGAGCTCGATAGATAAAAGGGAAAAGTAAAAGAAAATTGACAAAAAAAAAAATAGAGAGAGAGCGAGACAAACATAGAGAGACAGACAGACAGACAGACAGATAGATAAAAATTACAGACATACAAACAGACAAACAGACAGAAAGAAAATGATAAACTCACTTTCAAGGCACAACAAAGTGGCAAACCAACAGACAAACACACAAACACACCTGTAGATAACGCGCGCCATATTAGCAGGTAAGGAGTCTCGCATTTGCACCTGTAATTAAACCACGCACTTACCTTTCGCCCTATTAAGGTGGAGGAGGAAAGGTGTAAAAATGAAGGTGCAAGACTGATGAGTGGTGTCTCTCTCTCTCTCTCTCTCTCTCTCTCTCTCTCTCTCTCTCTCTCTCTCTCTCTCTCTCTCTCTCTCTCTCTCTCAGGGCATTGGGGACAAATTTCTGATTTCTTTTTATTTTCTTTTTTTTGTTCTCTTTATCGAAATTGTTCATGGATTTATCTTCTCTTTATTCTTTTCTTTAACTTTTTTTTTCATTTTTTTCTTCATTTTTACGAGTATTCTTGATTTTCTGACCTTTTGTATAATGAAGAGCCGTGAAGAGTATGTGGGGTGATTTGCAGTTTTCTTTTTTCTTTTTCTTCTTTTTCTTCTTTCTTTTTTTTTTATTCCTTTACCATCATTGTCTTCATCATCATCATCATCATCGTCGTCATCATTATCATTATTGTTATCATATTTGTTGTCTTTCTCTTTTTGTTACTTATCATCATCATCATCATCATCATCAACATCTTCTTCTTCTTCTTCTTCTTCTTCTTCTTCTTCTTCTTCTTCTTCTTCTTCTTCTTCTTCTTCTTCTTCTTCTTCTTCTTCTTCTTCTTCTTCTTCTTCTTCTTCTTCTTCTTCTTCTTCTTCTTCTTCTTCTTCTTCTTCATTTTTTTCTTCTTTCGTATTATTTTTCTTCTTTATTTTCTTCTTTTTATGCATTCTCTTCTCCTTATTCATTAGTGTATTTATATTTTCTTTTCTTTTTCCTTCTTCTTTAAGTTCATCTTTATCATCATCATCATCTTCTTCTTCTTCTTCTTCTTCTTCTTCTTCTTCTTCTTCTTCTTCTTCTTCTTCTTCTTCTTCTTCTTCTTCTTCTTCTTCTTCTATTATTATTTTTATTATTATTATTATTATTATTATTATTATTATTATCATTATTATTATTATTATTATTATTATTATCTTTCTCTTTCTCCTTTATTACTTATTTTATTGCTCATTTGACTTGCATGATCTTTTCTTTCCCTCTCTCTCTTTTATTCATTATCCTTTGTTGTCTGATGAACATACGACTCTCTCTCTCTCTCTCTCTCTCTCTCTCTCTCTCTCTCTCTCTCTCTCTCTCTCTCTCTCTCTCTCTCTCTCTCTCTCTCTCTCTCTCTCTCTCTCTCAGTATCTTTATCTTCTGACATTTTCTCTCTCTCATTTCTCGTTCTGATTTATAACATAATTTACTGCACCTGAATTTAATTGTTAATCACCTGTTCCCCGTTTTCTTTGATGAGACTTTCGTGTTAAATCTGTCACCCTTTTTGTCGCCACTTTCATAAATTCCCCCATTAAACTTTCGCTTTTTTCTTCAGTTCGTGTTAGGTTATTAATGTTGCAGTTTCCATTTTCTTCCCATTTTCTTTTTTTCTCTATTTCAAGTTTTAGCGTTTATTATGTGGCCAGGTGAGCTGTGTCTAAGCAACCTCTCGTAGTGTGGTTAGGTAGTTCACGAGACTGTCTCTTTTCACTAGTGGCCAATGGGTGTGTGTGTGTGTGTGTGTGTGTGTGTGTGTGTGTGTGTTGGGGGGGTGAGGCGGGAGATTGCTGGCCTGGTGTATAAATAGATAGAGATTTTAACGTGTAGGGATTCAGGTAGAGAGATAGATAGAGAAAAATAGATAGAGGTTTAAGCGGGGAAGGGTTGAGATATATGGATAGATAAACGGATAGACGTGTTAGCATGAAGAGTTAAGATATAATGCTAGATAGATAAATAGATCAAATTTTTACCATGAAAGGGTTAAGTTTTTGCATTACAGTTCACTCATTCATCATTACAATTTACTCATTCAGCATTTCATTTGATCATTTCAGACCAGTTTTTATTTCCCCTAAGATATTAAGTCATAATATTTACTAGACGTTTCCATTTATTCATTCCTTCACTTTACTCTTCTGTTTAGGCCCGTGAGAGAAGAAGGAGGAGGAGGAGGAGGAGGAGGAGGAGGAGGAGATCACGGGGTCATCTTTTTGTATAACTGTTCGATATTCTCATTTAATTTCGCGTTACTGCCTCGCCTCCCGGGTCGTGTGATTGCGTTTGAACCTTCTGTTTTTGCGTCTCGCCTCCTGGGATTCACTGGTACCTGTTTGGGTGACATACAAGCAGCGAGACAGGTGAACCGAGGCCAGGTGAGTGTGGTGTGTTGATTGGTGCAGGTAAGTGTGCCTTGCTGTACCTGTTATTGTTATTGCTGTTTGTTGGGTGTGATTTAAAGATGTTTTGAATTTTTGTGTTGTTTTTTTTCTTTTTCTTTTTTTCGTTTTTCTTTAACTTGGTGTTGTTGTTATTGCTTTTGCTGTTAATGCTGCTGCTACTACTACTACTACTACTACTACTACTACTACTACTACTACTACTACTACTACTACTACTACTACTACTACTACTACAGGTAGTGCTTTTTTATTTTTCTTTCTTTTCCTTCTTTTTTCCTTTTTCTATTTTTTTTCATCATGTTGTTGTTGTTGTTGTTGTTGTTGTTGTTGTTGTTGTTGTTGAACCAGCACGAGAGCCACCACCAGTCATTATTTCAGTGTATTTGTAAGGGATAAGGAGAAGAAAAGAACGATTAGGGTTGTGACGTAGGAATGGAATGTGTACTGAAAGAAATTAACGAAAAATAAATGGTGTTGTGATATCATAAAAAAAAAGATTATGTGAAAGAAAGAACTGGAGAAAGAAAGAGAGGACGTAAAAATGACAGGTGACAATCTATTTACCTGAAGATAAAGAAAGGGTTACTGTCATTTACCTGCCAGTTCATTTTAGTCACCTCCTTACCTTTTATTAAATAGAGCAGCAAGATTCTAAATAAACCACCTTGTTTTTATGTATTTACCTGTTGGCGCATGATTCACATGTACTCACTCACCTTTACCTAAAGAGTACAGGTACAAGAGATATTTTCCCACGGGAGTTAACCCAACGTGGCATTTACCTGGTTTTCTCTTTATATTGTGTGTGTTTTTGTGTGAACTTATCTGTGTTTATGTGTTTATCCGTCTTGATATTTTCCTGGTAATATATATATTTTTTTAATTTACGTAGGTATCTATCTATCTGTCTATTTATTTATCTATCTGTGTATCTGGTTTTTGGTCTACCTCTCGGTCTTAGTGTCTGTTTATCTATTTATCTATCCATCTATATGTATGTATCTGTCTATCTATCTATCTATATTCATGTTTCTTTGCATTCTGTATCTATCTATATTATATTTTTTCTATATTTATCTACCTCTCTATCCATCTATCTATTTATTTTTTTCTGTCTATCTATATCTATCTATCTATTTACCTATCTATCAATTCCTGTTTTTCCATTCTATATCTATCTTTCTATATATGTATCTTTTTTTTCAGTTTATTTTATCTATCTGTCTAAGTATGTATCTGTTTTCCAAGTAAGGAGGTGAGGCCTGTGTCATTAAGAAGCATTATGATGATGTTGCTACTAATGTTACTGATGAGATTATTATATACACATTATTTCTCCTCTTGCAGACAGTTATGAGATACGAAAGAAGAAGAACAAGACAGGCTTATTGTGCAGGAGGAGCAGCAGCAGGAATAGCAACAACAACAACAACAACAACAACAACAACAACAACAACAACAACAACGACAACAAGAGAAGACTCCACAACTTCGAAGGATGTATAGGAAAAATGTAAACAACAACAATTACAACAAACAAAATAAAGAAAACTACATCTATGAAGGAAAACTAGGAAAAAAATGGAAGCAACAACGACAACAACAACGACAACAACAACAACAACAACAACAACAACAACAACAACAACAACAACAACAACAAAACTAAAGAAAAAAGCTGTGAAGGAAAAAAAAATAAGGAAAATTACATTCAACAACAACAACAACAGCAGAGAGAGAGAGAGAGAGAGAGAGAGAGAGAGAGAGAGAGAGAGAGAGAGAGAGAAAACCTCTTTGAACTTCACGCGAACTTTACCCCAGACCGAAGTGTTATTTAAAAGAGTGAAGCTGCAAAAGTCAAGTGCGAGAGAGAAGTAGAACATTATAAAGTACATGGAATACTTGTTTAAATATCAGAGAGAGAGAGAGAGAGAGAGAAAAAAAAATAGAGAACGAAGAAGAAAAAAATTCCAGTGTTTTTTTTACGATTATTTTGTCTTGAAAAGTGAACTGGAAATGAAAAAAAAAACTGTTTGCACTATTTTAAGATTTAGTAGTTAAGGAAATAAGGAAAAATAATGACTAATGTAAAGAAAAAGTGTAATTAAAATAGAAAAGTAAAAAAAAGGTGAGTGAAGATTTAGTAGGAAAAAAGAAAATAAAGAAAAGAATGACTAACAAGATAAAAAATAAACAAAGAAAATGACGAACAGTAAATAACAGTAAAAAAAAAAAAAAAGAATGAGTGGCGAAAAAAAAAGAAAACAAAGAAAATAACCAACAAAAAAAAAATAATAAAGAAAAAAATAAACAAAAAAATTACTAACAAGAAAAATGAAAGAATAAATAACAAGAAAAAAAGAATAGAATGAATAATAATAAGAAGCAAAAACAATAAAAAAAATGACTAAGAAGAAGAAAAAACAAAACAAAAAGAACGACTA
>NC_087190.1:2822500-2832500 GCF_035594125.1 Scylla paramamosain | reverse complement strand
AGGTATATGAAGAGGAAGAGGAGGAGGAGGAGGAAGATGAAGATGGGTTTAAGATAATTAAAAGGAAAGGAAACAGAAGAAAAACCAAAACGAGAAGAAATTTAAGAGCAAAGAAGTGATAATTTTTTCCTCTCTTTTCTCTTCTTTCTCTTCACCGCGAGAATGGAAAAAAAAAGTAAATAAATAATAATTCTTCCTTTTCTTTTCTTCCCTTCACCACAGGAGGGAAAAGAATGAGAAAAATAATCACTTTTCCCCTTTTCCTTCTTTCTCTTGTTTCTCTTCACCATAGGACAGAAAAAAAAATAGAAAAAAGTAATCAATCTTTCTCCTGTTCCTTCTCTTCCTTCTCTTCCTTCTCTTCCTTCTCTTCCTTCTCTTCCTCCTCTTCTCTTCACCACAGGATGGGGAAAAACATGAAGTAGAGACAAGTAGTCATTCTTTCCTCCTCTTCTTTCTCTTCCTTCTCTTCACCTCGCACGAACCCATCTCCTCCCCCCACCTGTCAGTAGCCATGATTGATCACCACTGAGCACAGGCTACATAGATGACAGGCAGACAGACAGACAGGTAAAGACAGGTACTTTCTCTCTTATGTTTACCTGCTAATGACTCCCTTCTTATATCAGGTGTGTTTGTGTGTGTGTGTGTGTGTGTGTGTGTGTGTGTGTGTGTGTGTGTGTGTGTGTGTGTGTGTGTGTGTCTGAGATTTTGCACACACACACACACACACACACACACACACACACACACACACACACACACACACACACACACACACACACACCTGATTACACCCGCCTTACTTGCCTCATTAGCGGAAGGAGGAGGAGGAGGAGGAAGAAGAAGAAGAAGAAGAAGAAGAAGAAGAAGAAGAAGAAGAAGAAGAAGAAGAAGAAGAAGAAGAAGAAGAAGAAGAAGAAGAAGAAGGAAAAAGAAGAGAGAACGAAAGGGGAGGGGCCGGCGCGTGGTTGCCGAAGGGAGGAGGGAAGGGAGGGAGGAAGGGGAGGGAAGGGGAAAGGAAGGGGAGGAAAGGTGGGGAGGTTGCCTGTCTTCCTTTTTACCTGTCAATCATCGTGTGTTCATCTGCATAACTACCTTTCTCCTCCTCCTCCTCCTCCTCCTCCTCTTCTCAAGACACGAGCTTCCCCAAGGGTGTTTTTTGGAAGAGGAGGAGGAGAAGGAAGAATTTTTTTTTTTTTTTTTTAGTAAATAATTTTTTCATGACTTGCCTTTCGAAAAAAAAAAATAGATCATAAACAAGAAAGTCGAGCAGAAAAGTTATTGAAGTCTCTCTCTCTCTCTCTCTCTCTCTCTCTCTCTCTCTCTCTCTCTCTCTCTCTCTCTCTCTCTCTCTCTCTCTCTCTCTCTCTCTCTCTCTCTCTCTCTCTCTCTCTCTCTCTCTCTCTCTTGCTTTCTCCACACAACATTTCATACCACAGTCCATCTTCCTCCTCCTCCTCCTCCTCCTCCTCCTCCTCCTCCTCCTCCTCCTCCTCCTCCTCCTCCTCCTCCTCCTCCTCCTCTGCATTTAAAAGACCAAATATTCCTCGGGGCTTCTGTTGTTGGTGGTCTTGTGTGTGTGTGTGTGTGTGTGTGTGAGAGAGAGAGAGAGAGAGAGAGAGAGAGAGAGAGAGAGAGAGAGAGAGAGAGAGAGAGAGAGATGTAATAACAGAGAAAGAAACAAAGCATGAAAATTAAGAGAGAGAGAGAGAGAGAGAGAGAGAGAGAGAGAGAGAGAGAGAGAGAGAGAGAGAGAGAGAGAGAGAGTTTAAATTCCACCAACCAAACAATAGTAAACAAAAAAGAAAAAAAAACAAAAGAAAAAGAAAACGAGGAGATATACAAGAGAAAACGAAAATGGGAGGGAAGGAGAGGAACAGACTGAGATGGAAGAAGAAGAGGAGGAGGAGGAGGAAGAGGAGGATCCATGGTTAGGGTAAATACTCAATTGTTTGTGGAAGATTATGAATAAGTCATCCACCCTTAGAACGGATAAATGTGAGGAGGAGGAGGAGGAGGAGGAGGAGGAGGAGGAGGAGGAGGAGGAGGAGGAGGAGGAGGTATAAAAGATGAAGAAATGCAAGGACAGTGGAAGGAGGCAGAGAAGAAGAAAAGGAGAAGGAGGAGGAGAGACATGTAGATGAAAACTGGTAAGAGGAGGAGGAGAAGGAGGAGGAAGAAGAAGAGGAGGAGGAGGAGGAGTAGGATATTGGAAAAAAAAAGAATTTCCTTATTTTTTTCTTACTTTTCTCATCACTTGTCATGTTACTGTTATTTGTATTCTCTCTCTCTCTCTCTCTCTCTCTCTCTCTCTCTCTCTCTCTCTCTCTCTCTCTCTCTCTCTCTCTCTCTCTCTCTCTCTCTCTCTGTGTGTCGGTCTGTTTCTGTCAAATTTTTTTCAGAGAGAGAGAGAGAGAGAGAGAGAGAGAGAGAGAGAGAAGAGAGGGTAACCAGTTCAAATAACAATAGAAAGTCATTTTTGTGAGCTATTTTTAATTAAGTCAACTCAACATTTGCTTTATTATCTCATCAAGCTGTTTCCTTTTAAGCTTTACTTTTTCACCTCCTTTATTTTTACGTCTCTCTCTCTCTCTCTCTCTCTCTCTCTCTCTCTCTCTCTCTCTCTCTCTCTCTCTCTCTCTCTCTCTCTCTCTCTCTCTCTCTCTCTCTCTCACTTTCTCTAAGTTTGTAAAGGTTATTATTGTACTCTCTCTCTCTCTCTCTCTCTCTCTCTCTCTCTCTCTCTCTCTCTCTCTCTCTCTCTCTCTCTCTCTCTCTCTCTCTCTCTCTCTCTCTCTCTCTCTCTCTCTCTCTCTCACGGAAAGCAAACATACAATTAACTAATCACCGTGAAAGAGAAACAAGGAAGATAAAGATAGAGATAAAGAAAATTGAATATGTATTTTGAATTAATAAAAGGAACATCAAGAGAGAGAGAGAGAGAGAGAGAGAGAGAGAGAGAGAGAGAGAGAGAGAGAGAGAGAGAGGAATGATGTAAACCCTCTCTCTCTCTCTCTCTCTCTCTCTCTCTCTCTCTCTCTCTCTCTCTCTCTCTCTCTCTCTCTCTCTCTCTATCTCTCTCTCACTCAATTTTTCTCTTCTAATCTAGCAGCGACTTCCATTCTTGTCAATTCAACCTGGAGAGAAAGTGGAGGGAAGGAGAGAAGGGAGGGAGAGAAAGGAGAGAGAACAGTTGAGGATGGAGGGAACTTGGAGGAAGGTGGAGGTAAAGCAGGTTATGGAGGTGAACAGAGGAAAGAGGGGACAGAAGAGGGGAAAGAGGGAAAAAAGAGAAGAAAGAGGAGAGAGAGAAGGAAGAGAGAGATGGAAGGGAGAGGATAAGAAACAGGATAGAGGAAGAGATAGATATATGAAAGAGAAGGGAGAGGAAAGGGGGAAAAACGAGAAGGAAGAGGAGAGGGGAAAGAAAGAGAAGTAAGAGGATAGTGGAAAAAGAAGGAAGATAAGAAAGAGAGGAGAAGAGAAGGGAAGAGGAGATGGAAGAGGATAGAGGAAATAAAGAGTAGGAAGAGGGGAAAGGAAATAAAGGAAGGAAGGAAGGAAGGAAAGGAAAGATGAAAGGAGGAAGAAGAAAATGTGCTATTATTTGTTTATTACCTCTACTACTACTACTACTACTACTACTACTACTACTACTACTACTACTACTACTACTACTACTACTACTACTACTACTACTACTACTACTACTACTACTACTACTACACCACCACCACCACCACCATTATTATCATCATCATCAAGGAAATAAAACAAGTAATTAACTTTATTTTCATTCTCTCTCTCTCTCTCTCTCTCTCTCTCTCTCTCTCTCTCTCTCTCTCTCTCTCTCTCTCTCTCTCTCTCTCTCTCTCTCTCTCTCTCTCTCTCTCTCTTTTCTTTTCTTTTCTTTAGAACGAAACACACACACACACACACACACACACACACACACACACACACACACACACACACACACACACACACACACACACACACACACACACACACACACACACACACACACACTGTTAAGATTTACATGAACAAACACCTCCATTTCTAAGTCCCTTTACCTCCTTTCCTCCATTCCTCCATTCCTCCTTCCCTCTCTCCCTCTCTCCCTCCCTCTCTCCCTCTCTCCCTCTCTCCTTTCCTCCCTCTCTCCCTCCTTTCCTCCCTTCCTCCTTCATTCTTCAGACTTTTTTTATTAACTTTTTGGGTCATTCTCTCTCTCTCTCTCTCTCTCTCTCTCTCTCTCTCTCTCTCTCTCTCTCTCTCTCTCTCTCTCTCTCTCTCTCTCTCTCTCTCTCTCTCTCTCTCTCTAATATTATCTTTCTTTTGGTGTGTATATTTCTGTTTCTTTATTTTTTGTTTCTTTTTTCTGTTATTTTTAGCTTTCTTTAATTTTTTCTGTTTTTGTCATTTTTTCCCAGTTTTTGTTCGTGTTTGCAGAGAGAGAGAGAGAGAGAGAGAGAGAGAGAGAGAGAGAGAGAGAGAGAGAGAGAGAGAGAGAGAGAGAGACGTGTCATCTTGCCACTACTGCCGCCTTGGGAGGTCTCTCTCTCTCTCTCTCTCTCTCTCTCTCTCTCTCTCTCTCTCTCTCTCTCTCTCTCTCTCTCTCTCTCTCTCTCTCTCTCTCTCTCTCTCTCTTTGCATTATTCAAGTAATTAGCACTTTATTTAATATTCGTATACTCTCCTCCTCCTCCTCCTCCTCCTCCTCCTCCTCCTCCTCCTCCTCCTCCTCCTCCTCCTCCTCCTCCTCCGTTAGCTTCTGAAGGAGACGGTAATTTACAGGTAATAAAGCCATTAAGGTGTAACGTCACGTGGAGGAGGAGGAGGAGGAGGAGGAGGAGGAGGAGGAGGAGGAGGAGGAGGAGGAGGAGGAGGAAGAAGAGGAAGAAGATAGAAAGTGTTCAGAATGAGAATGTAAAACCATAAACAACTTTTAATGAGAGAGAGAGAGAGAGAGAGAGAGAGAGAGAGAGAGAGAGAGAGAGAGAGAGAGAGAGAGAGAGAGAGAGAGAGTCAAGGATGGGTATAAGTGAAAAAAATGTAGTAAAAAATAATAAGGAAATTAAATAAGGACTGGAAATGGAGAAGAGAAGAAGAGAAAGTGTGAGAAGAGGAGGAAGAGGAGGAGGAGGAGAAGGAGGAGGAGGAGGAGGACTACTACAGGTGTGTCATTAAGGGAGGAGACACCTGTAAGAGATAAAGTAGACGCCATGTTTGGTCGTGTCACCTGTTCTCCTCCTCCTCCTCCTCCTCCTCCTCCTCCTCCTCCTCCTCCTCCTCCTCCTCCTCCTCCTCCTCCTCCTCCTCCTCCTCCTCCTCTTCCTCTGATTAATACTTACGGTTATGGAATTCTTCTTTTCCATATCCTCCTTTCACTCTCTCTCTCTCTCTCTCTCTCTCTCTCTCTCTCTCTCTCTCTCTCTCTCTCTCTCTCTCTCTCTCTCTCTCTCTTGTTGTTGATGTTGTTGTAGTTGTTGTTGCTGTTGTTGTTGTTGTTGTTGTTGTTGTTGTTGTTGTTGTTGTTGTTGTTGTTGCTGCTGTTTTTTTCTTCTTTTTCCAATTCTTCTTCTTCTTCTTCTTCTTCTTCTTCTTCTTCTTCTTCTTCTTCTTCTTCTTCTTCTTCTTCTTCTTCTTCTTCTTCTTCTTCTTCTTCTTCTTCTTCTTCTTCTTCTTCTTCTTCTTCTTCTTCTTCTTCTTCTTCTTCTTCTTCTTCTTCTTCTTCTTCTTATTATTATTATTATTATTATTATTATTATTATTATTATTACTATTTACCATTGAAACCACGGAAATTAAAAATAAATTAAAAAATGAAATAGGTTTGAAAAAGTAAATTCTCTCTCTCTCTCTCTCTCTCTCTCTCTCTCTCTCTCTCTCTCTCTCTCTCTCTCTCTCTCTCTCTCTCTCTCTCTCTCTCTCTCTCTCTCTTAATTATTTCAGGTAACAGACCTACTCTTACGTAACGGTCTGGAATGGCCTTGAGATTCCAGGTGTCATAACAGGTGAGGGGAGAGGGAAGGGGAGAGAGGAATGTGACGGGAAAGGGGAAGGTGAGAAAGGTAAGGGAGAAACAGGAAAGATGATGGGGAAAAGGGAGAAAGCGAGGAGAAAAAAGGGAGTGGTGAGGAATGGGAAGAAATGAAGGTGATGGGAAATGGGAAGGGGAAAGTGGTGAGGGGAAGTGAGGGTTGTCTTACCATTTGTTATTATCACCTGATTAACTAGGTGTGTTTTTGGGTGGCCAGGTGAGAGAGAGAGAGAGAGAGAGAGAGAGAGAGAGAGAGAGAGAGAGAGAGAGAGAGAGGGGTGGGTGGAGAACGTGTGTGTGTGTGTGTGTGTGTGTGTGTGTGTGTGTGTGTGTGTGTGTGTGTGTGTACCATTACCTGTCATGCATGTGAAATAGTACCTCTTAATTACAGGTGTATTTGCCTTCAGAAACCTCGAATCAGTCCTTATTTTTTATTGTTTCAAGACTGTAATCAAGAAAACGTACTTGAATCCACCCACCTTGTAAAAGATACCGTGATTAACAGTAAACACATTGTCCACATAGAAATTCAAGTTGACTGCATTTAGTGAACAGTAGAAGCTTAATAACAGTTAAGTTAGGGTAGATGATTTTAGGTTTGGTTTGGTAAGGGTAGTTAGGTTAGGTTAGGTTAGGTTAGGTTAGGTTAGGTTGAGTTAGGTTAGGTTAGGTTAGGTTACGTTAGGTTAGGTTAGGTTAGGTTAGGTTAGGTTGGGTTGGGGTTAGGTTAGGTTAGGTTAAGTTAGGTTAGGTTAGGTTAAGTTAGGTTAGGTTAGGTTAAGTTAGGTTAGGTTAGGTTACGTTAGGTTAGGTTAGGTTAGGTTGGGTTAGGTTAGGTTAGGTTAGGTTACGTTAGGTTAGGTTAGGTTAGGTTACGTTAGGTTTGGTAGGTAGGTTAGGTTAGGTTAGGTTACGTTAGGTTAGGTTAGGTTGGGTTAGGTTAGGTTAGGTTAGGTTAGGTTAGGTTACGTTAGGTTAGGTTAGGTTAGGTTACGTTAGGTTAGGTTAGGTTAGGTTAGGTTAGGTTAGGTTAAGTTAGGTTACGTTAGGTTAGGTTAGGTTAGGTTAGGTTAGGTTAGGTTGGGGTTAGGTTAGGTTAGGTTAGACGTTTGGTTGGGAAAGATTTGGTTAGGGTTTGGTTAGGTTAGGTTTAGCTTCGTTAAGAGAACTGTAAAATGTAATTAACTGAGATGCTATTTAAACATTCCTATCACACACACACACACACACACACACACACACACACACACACACACACACACACACACACACACACACACACACACACACACACTAGTAAAATGAAAAAAAAATGTATATAAAGAAACAAATAGTATGTAGATAGATAAATGAGAAGATAAACACACTTTTTAATAATAATAATAATAATAATAATAATAATAATATTAATAATAACAATAATAATAATAATAATAAACAAATAGGTAAAAAAAAGGCCATCACAAGTAATCACAAATAATCACAAATATAATTACAAACCTTTAGAGAGAAAACAAGACATCTATAATTACACGTACAGTTTCACCTGATCCACGGCCAGGTGTAATTAGGAAAGGTGTGCAGGTCCTTTCTTGGCAGCACAGGTAAGGACCGCTAATTAAGCACAGGTGTTCAGATGGTATCCTTCTGATGACGTCACTACCTTACCTGGCCGAGGCTCATTAGGGAAAGGTGAGGCGAGATGAGGAATAGATAGAAAATAGATGAAAATGTTAGGAAAATTAAGAACTTTCATTTATTTATTTATTTTATTTTTTGTGGAATTGAAATGGAGAGAGAAAATGTTTGAAAATTGTGTGTAAGAGAGAGAGAGAGAGAGAGAGAGAGAGAGAGAGAGAGAGAGAGAGAGAGAGAGAGAGAGAGAGAGAGAGTTTCCAAGATTCAAAAGTGACTCGTGAAGTGTTATTTGGAAAGCAGAATTGGAAACATAGCTGAAAATATTGTGAAACGTTCCAGAAAGCGAGAGAGAGAGAGAGAGAGAGAGAGAGAGAGAGAGAGAGAGAGAGAGAGAGAGAGAGAGAGAGAGAGAGAGAGAGAGCATCACAGCCCACAAAAATCATGCCAATTATTTTAATTTTTCATTTCTTGAGTTAGTCCCACAATGACATAGAAAACGAGGACACAGTACCGGGAATCGAACGAACTAATAAGAAAAAGGAGCAAAAAAATGATGAATACTCAGAACACGATTATATTTTTCGCTCACAACTTTCACTCAATGACGTACGAAAATTTTTGAAGTGCGTTTAAATTCAGTGGTTTTTTTTTCTTGTCCTTTTTTGTGGATATTTTAATTCATGTGGTTGCTTGTTTTTAACGTTGTTGTTGTTGTTGTTTAGTGGGTAGAACTAAATTTTTGGTTTTTCTTTTTTTTCTATCTTTTGTTGTTGTTGTTGTTGTTGTTGTTGTTGTTGTTGTTGTTGTTGTTGTTGTTGTTGTTGTTTGTGTGTGTGTGTGTGTGTGTGTGGAAAAGTGTATTCGTTGTAGTAGTTTTACTTGTTATTGTCGTAGTAGTAGTATTAGTAGTATTAGTAGTAGTAGTAGTAGCAACAGTCGCAGGTTTATTGTATTTACAGGTGTGGGTGAAAGGAATATATTGTCTTGAGTCACTGTGATGGGAATGTAAACAAAGCCAGGCAAAATATTGGTGGTGGTGGTGGTGGTGGTGGCGGCTGTGATATTAGTCGTGGTGGTGGTGGTGGTGGTGGCGGCAGCTCTGGTATTAGTAGTAGTGGTTTTAGGACCAGTGGCAGCAGTGGTAGTTTGTGATGGTGTTTGTAATGGTGTACTTTTAGAATAGTAACAATTTAACATTATTTTTGAGCGATAATTAACTACGATAATCTTAAACTACCGGTACGTCAATGACCTAACCTTATCTGACCTAACCTAACCTAACTTAACCTTATCTGACCTAACTAACCTAACCTAACCTTATCTGACCTAGCCTAACCTAATCTGACCTGACCTAACCTAACCTAACCTAACCTTATCTGACCTGACCTAACCTAACCTAACCTTTTCTGACCTAATTGCGATCATCTTTTAGCTACCAATACGCCACTTTCCTAACCTAACCCAGCCTAACCTTACCTTACCTGCTCATACCTAACCTGACCTAACTTGACCTTACCTGATATGACCTAACATAACATTACTTGACTTTTCTTGAATTGACCAAACTTAACATAACGTAACCTAACATTATATTGCCTAAATTTACCTGAGATGACCTAGTCTAACCTAACCTAACCTAACCTGACCTGACCTGACCTAACCTATCCTAACTTGATCTAACCTAACTTAACCTAATCTAATCAAACGAAAGAAAACCAAATCTAACCTAACCTAACCTAACCTAACCTAACCTAACTTAACCTAACCTAACCTAACCTAACCTAACCTAACCTAACCTAACCTAACCTAACCTAACCAAACCTGAGCTAATTTAACATAACTTAATCTCTCCTCTGTTATCCAACATTAACTAACATCATTACTCAAGAATATCATACAAGTGACCATTTAATTTTTTGTCACCTCTTAAAAAATATACGTATAAATATTAGTAGTAGATTAAATGATGTTGGTAATGGTGGTGGTGGTGGTGGTGGTGGTGGTGGTGGTGGTGGTAGAGAGTGTCTGTGAATCGATATTTGATGACTTTCTGATGGTGATGATGGTGGTGGTGGTGGTGCGAGAGGTGGTGTGGCCTTCTTATGGCTGGATGAAGGAGAAATGGGTGTGGTGATGGTGGTGGTGGTGGTGGTGGTGGTGGAAGTGCTGGTAGTGGTTTGTGCTTCGCTGGTGATGACTGATGAACGTGGTGGTGATGATGGTGATAGTGGGAATAGCTACTTTGATGGTGATGGGCTAGTGAAGGTTAGGGAAATTTTTGTCTTATGGAGTTATAGTGACTGATGGTGATGGT
>NC_087190.1:2815000-2817500 GCF_035594125.1 Scylla paramamosain | reverse complement strand
GAGGAACGCCGCTATTTACCTTATGCCACTCTGACTCTTTTCCATTTATTACAACACGCTGTTTTCTGTCAGAGAGCCAGTCTCTCAGCCATTTCAAGGTGTTTCCGGCAATGCCGTGAGCTTTTACTTTACTGATGAGTCTCTTATGGGGAACAGTGTCGAAAGCTTTCTGGAAATCAAGGTAGATAATATCAACAGCTTTTGTCTCGTCATACGAGTTAAATACTTCATAAAAGAAGTCTAGTAAGTTTGTTAAGCAGGAGCGCTTGGTTCTGAGGAGGAGGAGGAGGAGGAGGAGGAGGAGGAGGAAGTAGGGAAGAAAGAATGGAGGAGAAAGATAAATGAGGTGAATATTTATTGAAGAAGGAGAGGGAGGATTATGAGGAAGAAGAAGAAGAAGAAGAAGTAAAGATAGAAGATAGAAATAGATAGATAGATAGATAGATAGATAGATAGAGAGAGAGAGAGAGAGAGAGAGAGAGAGAGAGAGAGAGAGAGAGAGAGAGAGAGAGAGGAAATGGTAGAAAAGAATGGAAGAAAAGAAGAGACGAGGAAGAAGTAGAACTGAAAGAAGAAAGAAAAATAGATAAAAATGAAGAAGAACTTAAAGAAAGAAAAAATAATGAAGTTGAGAAGAGAAAAGAAGATTAAACAAGATGAGAAGTAACGCGTTCAATAAAGAGAAAAAATAAAATAAAATGAAAAGGAAGAAAGAAAAAAAAGACTAAAAAAGAAGTAAGATATAGATGAAAATGAAAATAAAAATTAAAAAAACCAAAAAACTAAGAAAACAAAGTATAAAATGAATAATGAAGATATGATAGTTGAAATAAAGATGATAAATAACAAACAGGCGAAGGAAAATAAAAAAAAAAGAAATACAAAAAAATACGGACGAGATGAAAGGAAAAATGAAGATTTAAAACTAACGAACTGAGGAAGCAAAAGAGAAATTAAATAAAGATGAGAAGTAACAAAGTGAGAAAAGGAAAGACACAAAAAAAATCTGATAAACCACAAAAATAAATGAAGAAATAATAGATTAAAGAGAGAGAGAGAGAGAGAGAGAGAGAGAGAGAGAGAGAGAGAGAGAGAGAGAGAGAGAGAGAGAGAGAGAGACCTGGACTGGATAAAGAGAAAAAAAAAGACCAAAAAAATAAAGATGGAATAATAGATTGAAGGGAGAGAGAGAGAGAGAGAGAGAGAGAGAGAGAGAGAGAGAGAGAGAGAGAGAGAGAGAGAGAGAGAGAGAAACCTGTAACCTCTCTCGCACGACTCTCACCTTGATTGGCGGCTCCCAGGTGAGGGGCGGCCCGCGGGTGCCTAATTACAGGTAAGCTGCCTACAGGGGCCACGAGGAGCCACGCACGGGGCAGGCATTAAGACGCCTCCACCTCTACTGAAATAAGATAAAGAAATAAAGTATATGGTCTTTTTATGTTAGGGAAAAGTGAACAGGTTAAGTTAGGTTTAGTTACGAGTAGGTTAGGTTAGGTTAGGTTGGGTTTAGTTAGGTTAGGTTTAGTTAGGTTAGGTTAGGTTTAGTTAGGTTAGGTTAGGTTTAGTTAGGTTAGGTTTAGTTAGGTTAGGTTAGGTTTAGTTAGGTTAGGTTTAGTTAGGTTAGGTTGGGTTTAGTTAGGTTAGGTTAGGTTTAGTTAGGTTAGGTTTAGTTAGGTTAGGTTA
This sequence comes from Scylla paramamosain, assembly GCF_035594125.1. Taxonomy (NCBI): domain Eukaryota; kingdom Metazoa; phylum Arthropoda; class Malacostraca; order Decapoda; family Portunidae; genus Scylla; species Scylla paramamosain. The sequence goes on along the minus strand of NC_087190.1, from coordinate 2,815,817 downwards.
GGTTTAGTTAGGTTAGGTTACGATAAGTTAGGTGAGGTTAGGTTAGATTTGGTTTAGTTAGGTTAGGTTAGGTTTAGTTAGGTTAGGTTAGGTTTAGTTAGGTTAGGTTGGGTTTAGGTTAGGTTAGGTTTGATTACGATAAGTTAGGTTAGGTGAGGTTAGGATCAGAAAAAAGTTATGCTAATTTATTTGAATTATTTGTTGTTTTAGTCTGCTTCGGTTTGGTTTGGTATGTTAGGTTTGTTTATGATGGATTAATTAAGGTAAGGTTAGTTAGGTTGCATCATTTTAAGTTAGGTTGTATATGATTAATTTAAAGTCAGGTTAGGTTAGGTTAGGTTAGTTTAGGTTAGGTAAGGTTGTGGTAGGTTAGGTTAGGTTAGGTTGGGCTAGGTTAGGTTAAGTTAGGTTAGGTTAAGTTAGGTTAGGTTGGGCTAGGTTAAGTTAGGCGAAAATACAGTAATTAGAAAATGCGCGTTAATTAGATGGAAATTTATGAATAGAATAAAAGGCAAGAGAGAGAGAGAGAGAGAGAGAGAGAGAGAGAGAGAGAGAGAGAGAGAGAGAGAGAGAGAGAGAGAGAGAGACGAATGAATGGACGTGAGGGAAAAAAGACTAAATGGATGTGTTTAGATAGGCGATCAGAAGAGAGATGGATGAAGAAGGAAAGGCGCAGAGATGAATGAAGGAACAAGGAAAAACCAAGATAGATGGACAGAAGAAAACCTGAAAACAAATAAATCGAAAAAAAAAACAGAAAATTACATCATGGAGAGAGAGAGAGAGAGAGAGAGAGAGAGAGAGAGAGAGAGAGAGA
>NC_087190.1:2807500-2810000 GCF_035594125.1 Scylla paramamosain | reverse complement strand
TAAAACGAAGACGACTTTAAGAGAAGAACACGTAAATTCCCCGCCTTGTAAGTTAATAGAAAGTTGTTATACTGAAAGGAGACAGAGAAAGAGAGAGAGAGAGAGAGAGAGAGAGAGAGAGAGAGAGAGAGAGAGAGAGAGAGAGAGAGAGAGAGAGGAAAACTAGTATTCTCAGTTAATTATTTTCGACTTTATTCTCGCCATTCGTCTTTACTGTCTTGATTTCTTTTCATTCGTTAATTAATTAGATAAAATAAAGCGCCATTTTCGTCTTATGTTCGTTTCTTTTTCAGCTTCTTCATTTTTATCATTTTTTTTCTTTTTCAAGTGGCAAGCTACCTCTCTCTCTCTCTCTCTCTCTCTCTCTCTCTCTCTCTCTCTCTCTCTCTCTCTCTCTCTCTCTCTCTCTCTCTCTCTCTCTCTCTCTCCTGATATAAACTTCCAATTATTTTTTTTTATTTTGTTGCATGTAAATCTTTAACCCTGAAGTGAAATAGTGGCTGAGAGAGAGAGAGAGAGAGAGAGAGAGAGAGAGAGAGAGAGAGAGAGAGAGAGAGAGAGAGAGAGAGAGAGAGAGAGAGAGAGAATTTCTTTTTTTCAATATTTTCTTAATTTTTGTGTATATTTTTGCTTGTATTGGTTATATTTTCTTTCTTTATTTACTTTTTCCATTTCTCTTCATTTCTTTTCAGTTTTATGTGTCACGTTTTCTTTTTTTTCCATTTAGCCTTTTTTACTCCTCTTTTTTTCGTATTTTTATTTCATTAATTTTCTTTCACTTTCTCTTCCTTTTTCTGAATTTTTTTTTATTTCTTATTTATTTCCTCCTTTCTTTCGTTTTTTGTTGTTTATTAACTTATTTTCCTTTTCATCCTCCGACTTTCTTTAATTTTTTTACTCTTCATTTCCTTCTTTTTTCGTTTTTTCTACCTTTACTTTTCTATTTCATCCTTCCTCCATACTTTATTCGATCTTCTCCTTTCTCCCTCTTCTATTCCGTATTTCCAATTAAACAGGAGACAAGACACCTCTCTCTCTCTCTCTCTCTCTCTCTCTCTCTCTCTCTCTCTCTCTCTCTCTCTCTCTCTCTCTCTCTCTCTCTCTCTCTCTCTCTCTCTCTCTCCACACCGGCATTATGCAAATTAATCTCTGCGCGCTGGTGATTAAGTACTGGTGAATGGCAAGGCATTGGTGATGGGGAGGGAATGGGGACTAGTGAGAGTGTTGGGAGGAAATATGGGGGAGGTGGTGATGGGCAATGGGTAGAGGGTGTGGTGGGTAAGGGGTGATGGGGGGAGTGTTGGGTTATCATTACTGCAACCTCCCTTCATCCCTCGAGGTCTGGGGAGAGAGAGAGAGAGAGAGAGAGAGAGAGAGAGAGAGAGAGAGAGAGAGAGAGAGAGAGAGATGCTGGTGCCGAAGAATTAGTTAAAAAAAAAAAAAATTAAAAGAAATGTTTTTTTCAGATTTTTGTTTGTTTGTGTGTGTGTTTGTATGTCTTGTTTGTTTGTTTGTTTTGTTTTGTTTGTATGTTTTTTAGTCTGATTTTTTTTGTTTACATGTCACTTTGTCCGTCTGTCTGTCTGTCTGTCTAATCTTTTTTTTCCTTATTTTCCTGCGTATTTTATTTATCATTTTCTTTGTATTCTTCTGTTTATTTACGTATGCAATGTATGTATCTATCATTTACCTTAATTTTTTTTTTCCTTTCCTTTTCTTCCCTTCTTCTCAACTTATTTATCTATTTATTTTACATCCTTGCTAGCGAGTTATATCTTCCTGTGTTTATATTTATTTTTTTCTATCTTCTTTTCCTGTTTTCTTTTTTTCTTTTTGCCTTTTATTTTTATTTCGTTTTCTTCTTTCTTCTTATAATGCAAATTGGTTCAGTCATGCGTACTTTTGTTTCCTCTCGTTTATTATCTCTTATCTTCTTTTCTTCTTGTTTCTCTTATATTTTGCTCTTATGTTTGTATTAACCTACTTATCCATCTTCCTTTTCTACTTCAGTTATTGCATTTTATCGTTATTCTTCTTACTGTTTCTTATTCTTCCCTGTTTTTTTTTTTAATTTCCCGTGTATGTTTTGTGTATTTTATTTGGCAGGGAAATGAGCCAAAATGAATAAATGAATATAAAGAAACAGAAGGGAAAAATAGTTATATTATTTTTACTTCAAATTCTTTCGTTCACTTTATTGTTTATTCTTTTTTCTTCCAAGTGTTTTTATTTATTTTTTTCATTCCCTCCGTTTATTTGTGATTTATACCGTTTTCTATGTGACAGGAAGACCAACAACAACAAATAAAAGGAGACAAATAGAATAAAAATGTATAAAAAAGGAAACGAAAAAAAAGAGAAGGAAAATAAAAGTGTTTGATGCTCCTTTACACAATCAAGACTAAAGGAATTTAAAGGAATGATCAGTTGAATTTATTTATTTATTTATTTATTTATTTATTTATTTATTTATGTATCTTTTGTTGCCTTCATTCAAAAT
>NC_087190.1:2795000-2800000 GCF_035594125.1 Scylla paramamosain | reverse complement strand
TCCTCCCAGTCCTTCACCTAACCCTCTCTCTCTCTCTCTTTCTCTCTCGACCTCCCCCTCTCCCTCCTTACCCCCCGTCACACCTTTCCCTGTAGGCATGCGTCACATCTGGTTTACCTGGCGCGTAATTAGTAGTCAGGTGAGCAAGGGAGAGGTACATCTGCCCTTCTTAAGGTGATTGTACCTTGCCCTCCTCCTTGTCACCTGACGGCACAGTAAAGGGCGTGTCTCCTCCTCCTCTTCTTCTTCTTCTTCTTTTTCTTTTTCTTTTTTTTTTTTTTCTTCTTCTTCTTCTTCTTCTTCTTCTTCTTCTTCTTCTTCTTTTTCTTCTTTTTCTTTTTCGTCTTTTTTTATTGTTTTTTTTTCTTTTTTTCTTCTTCCTTCTTCTCTTGTTTGTCCTGCTCCTTTTCGTCTTCTTCTTCTTCTTCTTCTTCTTCTTCTTCTTCTTCTTCTTCTTCTTCGTCTTTTGTAGTTGTTTCCTTCTCTTCTTCCTCCTCCTCTTCCTTTTCTTCTTCTTCTTCTTCTTCTTCTTCTTCTTCCTCCTCCTCCTCCCCCTCCCCCTCCTCCTCCTCCTCCTCCTCCTCCTCCTCCTCCTCTTCCTCTAATTCTTCTTCTTCTTTTTCTTCTTCTTTTACTTCTTCTCCTTCTTCTTCTTCTTCTTCTTCTTCTTCTTCTTCTTCTTCTTCTTCTTCTTCTTCTTCTTCTTCTTCTTCTTCTTCTTCTTCTTCTTTTTGTTGTTATCTTTATTTGTCCTTTTTTTTATTTATTTTTTGGTTTGTTTTTTTTCCTCATCTTTGGTTTTATTTATTTACTTTTTGTTTATGTTTTGTTTTCTTTGTTTTTTCTTCCTTTTCCTCCTTCTTTTCTTCCTCTTCCTCTTCTTTGTCCGTTTTATGTTTTTTTTTATTATTATTTTCTTTGTTTTAATTTGTATTTCTTTTTCTTAATTTTGTTCCTCCTCCTCCTCCTCCTCCTCCTCCTCCTCCTCCTCCTCCTCCTCCTCCTCCTCCTCCTCCTCCTCCTCCTCCTCCTATTTTTATGTATATTTCTTTCTTATCTTGTTCTTTTTTCTCTTATCTTTTTTGTTCTCTCTCTCTCTCTCTCTCTCTCTCTCTCTCTCTCTCTCTCTCTCTCTCTCTCTCTCTCTCTCTCTCTCTCTCTCTCTCTCTCTCTCTCTCTCTCTCTCTCTCTTACACACATTCATTTCTCGTGCATTTAGTGTAAGAGAGAGAGAGAGAGAGAGAGAGAGAGAGAGAGAGAGAGAGAGAGAGAGAGAGAGAGAGAGAGAACAAGGAAAAAAAAAACAAGAAAAAATAAAAATCAGCTCACGAGATGCATAAATAAACACATGTCTTCGGAAACAGGTGAGAGGTGACAGGTGAACGTGACTCACCTGCAATTAGCGTTCATAACTTTACCTGAAGCCACTTGAAGGGGGTAGGGGGAGGGGGAGGAGGTGGTGGAGGGGGGAGGGGTGGGGATAAGGAGAAAAGGCGTAAATTAAATATGTAAGGAAAGAAAGAAGGGAAGGGAAGGGAAGGAGAACAAGGATAAATAGAGAGATAGAGAGATAAAGATGAAGAATGGAAGAAGAAGGAAGGAAGGTGTGAAGATAAAAAAAAAGGAAAGGGAAGGGAGGAGAATAAAGATAAATACGGGAAGAGGGAGAGAGATAAAGATGAAGAATGGAAGAAGAAAAGGGGGAGAGGATGGAAGAAAGTGATAAAGATAGGGAGAAGGGAATAGGATGGAAGAAGAGAGAGGGAGAGAAATAGAGGAATAGGATAAAGAGAAGAAAATTGAAGAGAAAGGAGAGAGAGAGAGAAGGGAATAAGAGAGAAGAGGAATGAAGAAATATGGGGAAATAGAGGAACGAGAAAAACAGTGAATAGAGGATAGGAAGAAGGAAGGAATGAGAAGAGAAAAAAGGCGGTGAAGGAGGAGGAGGAGGAGGAAAGGAGAAGAATGGGAGGAAGAGGAAGGAGACAAATAGGGAGGATGTGAAAGAGAGGAAAAGAAAGATGAATAAATGGGAAGAGAGAAAGGATGTTTAGGTGGAATAGGAGGAAGAGAAAGAAGAATAAGAATAAGAAGAAGAAGAAGGAGGAAAAGAAAATCTCTCTATTTTTCTTCTTTTCTTTGTGTTTGTTTCAGGTAATTTTTTCTTTTTCTCTTTTTATTCTCTTTGTTTAAGAAGAGGAGGAAAGGGAGGGGGAGAAGGAGGTAATTGAATTATGAGAGGGGGAGGAGGAGGAGGAGGAGGAGGAGGGAAGAGGGAAGAGAGGGGAATGGTGGGGGAGCTGGTCTTTTTTATCATGGTGGGGTGGGGGAGAGGAAGAGAAAGAGGAAGAGGAGGAGAGAAATAAAAAAGGAAGAGAGAAGGTAAAAGAAAATATTGACCTGATTTTGTTGTTATTGTTGTTGTTGTTGTTGTTGTTGTTCTTCCTCCTCCTCCTCCTCCTCCTCCTATTGCTCTATCTACCCATCCTCATCTCATCCTCCTTTCGTCTTCATATAATCTGCGTTGCCTCCTCCTCCTCCTCCTCCTCCTCCTCCTTCTCCTTCTCCTCCTCCTCCTCCTCCTCCTCCTCCTCCTCCTCCTCCTCCTCCTCCTCCTCCTCCTCCTCCTCCTCTCTTTATTAATATTCTATTCAATATCTTTTGACGTCAATCATTTTTATCTTTTATAATCTTTTGTTCTTTATTCCTAAGTTTTATGTCTCTTCTATTATTAATTATTACTATTATTATTATTATTATTATTATTATTATTATTATTATTATTATTATTATTATTATTATTATTATCGTCATCATCATCGTTATTGTAATTGTTGTTTTTCGTTTTGTCTGATTCTCTCTCTCTCTCTCTCTCTCTCTCTCTCTCTCTCTCTCTCTCTCTCTCTCTCTCTCTCTCTCTCTCTCTCTCTCTCTCTCTCTCTCTCTCTCTCTCTCTCTCTCTGCATTCTTCCGTTTATTGCCAATTAATGTTTCTTTCTTCCTTTTTTATTACTCGTGTTCGTGTCTTCTGAGAGAGAGAGAGAGAGAGAGAGAGAGAGAGAGAGAGAGAGAGAGAGAGAGAGAGAGAGAGAGTGAGTGTGTCTTACAAATCTGGTCACTAACACCTGTAGACTCTCTCTCTCTCTCTCTCTCTCTCTCTCTCTCTCTCTCTCTCTCTCTCTCTCTCTCTCTCTCTCTCTCTCTCTCTCTCTCTCTCAGTAATTAGGGTTGTTTTTCCCACGTTTTTCTATGTTATTTTCGTCTTTAATTCTTCCTCCTGTTTGTATCTTGTCACCACTCCAGCCTTCCTTCCTTTTTTTCTTTTTTTTTCCTTTTTTTTAAAGTTTGGTTTATTTCACTAATTTTCGACTTTTTTTTCATGTTTTAATTATTACTTATTATTATGCTGCGTTTTAAATTTTGTCGCGTTTTTTTCCTTTCTTTTATTTATTTATTTATTTATTGTATTTGTTTATTTATTTTCTTTAACGTCTTTATTTTGGTTGTTGTTGTTGTTGTTGTTGTTGTTGTCTTGTTTTTGGTTGTTGTTGTTGTTGTTGTTGTTGTTGTTGTTGTTGTTGTTCTATTTCTTCTACCTCTTAATCTTCTTTAATCTTAATTCTCTTATCTCCTTTTATTTTCCTATATTTTCACCTCAACCACTAGCACCATCACCACCAACACCATCATTACCATCATCATCATCATCATCATCATCATCATCATCATCATCATCATCATCACCCTTATCCTCTTGTTCTTCGTCTTTTCTTTATTATTCTCCTCCTTGTATTGTTCTTCATCTTCCTCCTCCTCCTCTTCTTTTTATCAACCTTCTTCTCTTTGTCCTCCTCGTGTTCTTCTTCTTTATCTTCATCTTCTTCTTGTTCTCTATCATTCTCCTGCTCCTCCTCTTATTGTTCTTCATTTTCACCTCTTGTTCTTCTTTTACCTTCCTCCTCCTCCTCCTCCTCTTCCTTCCGGTGTTCTAGTGCTTGATTATCACCTCTTCTTGTTCTTCTTTACCTTCCTCCTCCTCCTCCTCCATGTGTTGTTCTTTATCTTCACCTCTTCTTGTTCTTCTTTACCTTCCTCCTCTTCCTCTTCGTGTTGTTGTGTTTCATCTTCATCCCTTCTTGTTCTCGTTTATCCTCCTCCTCCTACTCCTCCTGTTCTTCATGTTCTTCTTCTTGTTCCCACAGTTATAATATTTGAGTATCCATTTGATAAGAGCACAAACTAATCTGGGTCCACGAACTTCAGTAAGTAAGTTAACCCCGGTATTACCTCTTGAATTATTCCGGTTTTGTGGAAGCGAAGTAGGCAATCTAGATGAACGCTACCTGCTGGAAAATAAATAAAAATAAACGATGTATTGTGGTCTAATCGTTTAACTGAAAGGATTGGCGAAGTGTCTGAATCGTTCATTTTCTTCGCGGCTCTGTGGAAGTTTGTATATATTGTTTGTATATATACTGTATTGGATGTAGAAAATAAAAATGTATGGTAAGAGAAAAGTGAATGGGGTAATGTATAGGAATTAGTAAAAGTAAGGATGATCGAAAAATATAGATGAATGAAAGTATAGATGCTTGAAAAAATATAAATGAAGGAAAGTATAGATGCTTGAAAAGTATAGATGAAGGAAAGTATAAATGCTTGAAAAAAATATAAATGAATGAAAGTATAGATGCTTGAAAAAATATAAATGAAGGAAAGTATAGATGCTTGAAAAGTATAGATGAATGAAAGTATAAATGCTTGAAAAAAATATAAATGAAGGAAGGTATAGATGCTTGAAAAGTATAGATGAAGGAAAGTATAGGTGCTTGAAAAAATGTAAATGAAGGAAAATCTTGATGGAATTAGAATTAACACAAACTGAGATATTAAGCGTGTAATGGAAGCCGAAGTGTAGTGACGATAAGAAGTAAGCAGTGATATTTTTTGCTACTTGAACAAAAAAAAAATAAATAAAATAAAATAAAATAATGTATTGA
>NC_087190.1:2777500-2785000 GCF_035594125.1 Scylla paramamosain | reverse complement strand
ATCTGTGTGTGTGTGTGTGTGTGTGTGTGTGTGTGTGTGTGTGTGTGTGTGTGTGTGTGTGTGTGTGTGTGTGTGTGTGTGTGACCTGGTTTGTTCCCTACCTACCCGCCCTTACACACACACACACACACACACACACACACACACACACACACACACACACACACACACACACACACACACACACACACACAGCTACCTGAGTCATTGATAACTAAACAGGTAAGGAGGAGGAGGAGGAGGAGGAGGAGGAGGAGGAGGAGGAGGAGGACACTAAGAAGAATGATGTGAGCAGTGATGTCTGAGGAATGTAGACAGGCTGTGTGAGAGAGAGAGAGAGAGAGAGAGAGAGAGAGAGAGAGAGAGAGAGAGAGAGAGAGAGAGAGAGTAAACTTACTTTTGAAAAATTTTTGCTCTACAACCTGACTACATTCTCTCTCTCTCTCTCTCTCTCTCTCTCTCTCTCTCTCTCTCTCTCTCTCTCTCTCTCTCTCTCTCTCTCTGATTATTCTAGGAAGTGGCGTTGTTTTTTTTTGTTGTTTTTCTTCTAATCTTGTGTCAAAACTTATTCTTGTTTATTTGCAAGTAGATCAGCGCTTTTGGAATTGTGAGTGTGTTGATTGGGGATAAAAAAACATGATGCTGCTGTTTTCTCTCTCTCTCTCTCTCTCTCTCTCTCTCTCTCTCTCTCTCTCTCTCTCTCTCTCTCTCTCTCTCTCTCTCTCTCTCTCTCTCTCTCATATGCACAGTCGTGAATAATTTTTGGCAGGTACGTAATTATGCCTTTCAGTTTTATTTTATTTTATTCTTTTTATGTTACTTTTTTTTATTCGTATTTAAGCTTTCAATTTCTTTTTTCTCTTTTTTATATATTTTTTCCCTTTATTGTTCGTGATTATTGTTTTTTTTCGTTTTTGTACTTTTCTCTGTGTGTGTGTCTGTCTCTCTCTCTCTCTCTCTCTCTCTCTCTCTCTCTCTCTCTCTCTCTCTCTCTCTCTCTCTCTCTCTCTCTCTCTCTCTCTCTCTCTCTCTCTCGTTGTTGTTAAGTTGCCCTTTCACCTTTTACTTGTTTTTTCCTGCTATTCAACCCTTTCCTCCTCTTCCTCCTCTTCCTCCTCTTCCTCCTCTTCCTTCTCCTCTTTGTCCTCTTCCTAAATTCATCATCATCATCAACATCATCATCATCTTCCTCTTCTGTCTCCACCTCCTGCACTTCTTACTCCTCCTTTTCCTCCTCATCTTCATCCACCTCCTCCTCTTCCTCCTCCTCATCTTCATCCTCTTCTAGTTCTCCTCCTCACCATCTTCATCTTCATCTTCCTGCTGCTCTTCCTCGTCCTCCTCGTCTCTTCCCTAGGTCTTCTTCGTTGTGGTGAGTCTTCTCCTCCTCCTCCTCCTCCTCCTCCAGGTGTTCTAGTTGTTACCTGTGCAATTTAAACTGAACGCTCCGGATTTGCTTCTCACTTTCTCTCTCGTTCCACCGCCGGCAAGAAAAGGAGGAAGAGGAGGAGGAGGAGGATGGGGGGAAGAGAGAGAAGGGGAGGTATCAGGAACGGGGAGGATAGCAGGGAAGAATAAGAAAGGGATTGGAGAGGGAGATGGTTAGGAGGAGGAGGAGGAGGAGGAGGAGATAGGGAGGTAACTTGTGTGTGTGTGTGTGTGTGTGTGTGTGTGTGTGTGTGTGTGTGTGTGTGTGTAGACAGTCATGTGTTCATATGTACGTGTTTGTGTGTGTTTATTTTGCTCTTTTCTGTGTCCTTCGCTCTCTTATTTCCTCTTTTTTTTTATTTATTAGTCCAGTCCGCTCTAGTTACGTCATTTATACTTGCCTCATTCCCTTATCATCACTTGCTTTATTTCATTCGTCTATATTTGCTTCACTCCTTCATTGTTCACTTCATCCAAGGCGGGAGTCAGTCAGCTGTTTAGTCGAGTCATGGTGAAGGAGAAAAGTTTGGTTAGGTTAGGTTAAGTTTGGTTAGGTTAAGTTTGGTTTGGTTTGGTTAGGTTTGGTTAGGTTAGGTTTAGTTTGGTTAAGTTTGTTTTGGTTAGGTTAGGTTTGGTTAGGTTTGGTTAGGTTAGGTTAGGTTTGGTTAAGTTTGTTTTGGTTAGGTTAGGTTTGGTTAGGTTTGGTTTGGTTTGGTTAAGTTTGTTTTGGTTAGGTTAGGTTTGGTTAAGTTTGGTTAGGTTTGGTTAGGTTAGGTTAGGTTTGGTTAAGTTTGTTTTGGTTTGGTTAGGTTAGGTTAAGTTTGGTTAGGTTTGGTTAGGTTAGGTTAGGTTTGGTTAGGTTTAGTTTGGTTTGGTTAAGTTTGGTTTTGTTAAGTTTGGTTTGGTTTGGTTAGGTTAAGTTAGGTTAGGTTTAGTTAGGTTAAGTTTGGTTAGGTTAGGTTAGGTTAAGTTTGGTTAGGTTAAGTTTGGTTTGGTTTGGTTAGGTTTGGTTAGGTTAGGTTTGGTTTGGTTAAGTTTGTTTTGGTTAGGTTAGGTTTGGTTAGGTTTAGTTTGGTTTGGTTAAGTTTGGTTTGGTTTGGTTAGGTTAAGTTAGGTTAGGTTTAGTTAGGTTAAGTTTGGTTAGGTTAGGTTAAGTTAAGTTTGGTTTGGTTAAGTTAGGTTAGGTTTGGTTTCGTTAAGTTTGGTCTGGCTAGGTTTGGTTAGGTTAAATTAGGTTAGGTTAAGTTTGGTTAGGCAGATTAGGTTACATTAAGTTAGGTTAGGTTAGGTTTGGTTTCGTTAAGTTTGATTTCGTTAGGTTAGGTTTGGTTAGGTTAAATTAGGTTAGGTTAAGTTTGGTTAGGTCAGATTAGGTTACATTAAGTTAGGTTAAGTTAAGATACACCTTGCCTCAACTCTCATCCCTGTATCTTTATTCCTTCCGCTACCCTTGACGCCCATAGCACGGGGGTGAACATTGAATGGACACGGAAAACAGAGACTGAGTACATATTTCATTATCATTTGTGAACGGAAGACTGGATAAGAAATTAGACACACGAATATAGAGATTAAATAATAAACACTTTATCTCTGCCCTCACCTCTTGTATCTGTCCCTTAACCCTTCCAATAAAAAAATAAATTGGACGGAGATGAAAGAAGAGGATGGGTCGAGAAATAAAGAGGTAACAAAATGAAAAGAGATAAAAGAAAGTAAGAGAATGGAGACTTATAAAAGGAAAGAATAGAATGGGAAGAGAGGAAAGAGAGAATAGAATGGAAAGAGAAGAAGAGAAAGAATAGAATGGACAGAGAAAAGAAAGAATGGAATGGACAGAAAGATGAAAGAAAGAACAAGAACAGAATGAATAGAGAGAAAAAGACAAAATGAAATAAATAGAGGGAAGAAAAAAATAGAATGAACAAAAAACGGGGAAAAGAATAGAGAGAGAGATCAAATTAAATAATAGAATGACCAGAGATAGAAAGAAAAGATGAGAATTGAGACATAAAAGAGAGAGAATAGGAAGTTGACTCTGTTTTCACGTCACATAATTGCTTGATAGTAACACAAAAAAAAGTAAGTCAAAAAAAGTTGCTGGGGATTATAGGAAAAGAATTGGTCTGGAAGTGAAAGGGTTGAACGTGTAATGAACAAGAATGAACTAAAATTCCTTCCCTATAAAAAAAAAGGAAAAAAGGGGAGAAGACGAAGGAGAAGGAAAGAAATAGGGAAGTAGTGCAAAGGAATAACAAACAACACAAAGAAGGAAACGAAAAAGAAAACGAAACAAAAAGAAAACAAGGAAGAAAAAAAGAACATAAAGGAAGAGCAAGCAACAAAAACAAGACAACAAAGTAACTCAAAGAACAGAAAGAAGAAAGCAAGAAAACAGAAAAAAGCAAAACAAGGGAAAGAAGAATAACAAAAGAAATTAAAGAAGAGAGCAAAGATAAAAGACAAAACACACACAAAAGATAACAAAGAAGAAAACAAACAAAAAGTAACACAAAGGAAGAACAAAGAAAACAACACAAAGAAGAGAAAAGAATTATGTAAACAAGAAAAAAAAAACAAAAGCAACACAAATGAAGACCAAACAATAAAAACAAAAAAAAATAGAAAAAAACAAAAAAACAAAACACGAACACAAACAAAACAAAGAAAAGAGGAAGAAAGTCCAACAAAAAAAATGAAAAAGCAACACAGTGAAAGAACAGTAACAGAAAAAGAACACAAAGGAAGAACGCAAAAAAAAAAAAAATCAGACAAAACAAAGAAGAAGAAAAAAAAAAAAAGAAACGGAAAACCACCACCACCACTACCACCACCAACCACTACCACCACTACCACCACCACCACCACCCGTTCCTCTGCTCCCCACTTCACCTCCCACCTGCATGGCTGAGACACACTGGGCGGCCAACACGAAGGCGCCCCTCCCCACCCACGCCCTTATCATACAGGTACTAACTTTCCACACCTGCTCAAGAACTAATCAATGAAGAACAGGTATGAAGAACATCTGGTGCACCTTGTTGGGAGATAAAAATTAGGAGGAGGAGATGAGGTGGAGGACGAGTTGGGAGATGCTGTTAAAGACGAGGAGGAGGAGGAGGAGGAGGAGGAGGAGGAGGAGGAGGTTGTACAGAAGTAAACTGATGAGAAGAAAGAGATGAAGGAGGAGGAGGAGGAGGAGAAAAACTTTGATCTTGATAAGGAGAAGAAGAAAAAGAAGAAGAGATAGGAGGAGGAGGAGGAGGAGGAGGAGATAGTGCCACAAAAGGAGTAGGCAGATGTGGAGGAGAAGGAGGAAGAGAAAAAAGGAGCAGAACGAATTAGAATTTGTTGAAAATATAAGAAGAAAGAGGAGGAGGAGAAAGAGGAACTGGGAAATCAATCAGGAAATGAGAGATGATGAGAGATAAAGAGGAGAAAGAGAGATACCAAGAATAGGGAGAGGAGAGATGAAAAAGAGAAAAAAAATAAGAGGAGGAAACGAGATAATCGAAAATTTAATAGGGAAACAAAAGTTGATAAAATTTGAAGAAGAAGAGGAGAAAGAAAACAGACACCGAAAAACGAATAGGGAGAGAAGAGATGAAGAAGAGGAGGAAGAGGAGGAGGAGGAAAAGAGACAGCGAAAAAAGGAACAGGGAGATAAAAAGATGAAGAGGAAGAGGAAGAGATATCGAAAATTACTATGGAGATAAAAAAAAAAAAAAAAGAGACGAAGAACTGGAGTGGCAAAAGAGACACCCAAAAAAGGAATAGGGAGGTGAAGAAGAAGAAGAGGAGGAGGAGGATGAGGAGAAAGAGGAAAAGTGGATGCGAAAGCAGAAAGTTGAAGATAAAAATACTCCCCCCAAAAAATCTGATTAAAAAAAGTAAGAATAATAGCAAACAAGTGAGTCTCTTGCGCTCTCCCCCAACACGGCTCACCACACAGTGATGACAGTGCGAGGCGTGGGTAATGAGGCCACCTGTGTACTTCCTGCAGGTGTGGGAGATGTGCACGTGTGGGCATATCAAGACTTATCCTGCGTCTGTGTGTGTGTGTGTGTGTGTGTGTGTGTGTGTGTGTGTGTGTGTGTGTGTGTGTGTGTGTGTGTTTTAAGTAGGAGGGGTACCGGCCAAGGGCAACGAAACTACAATAAAAAAAAAATGAATAAAAAAAAATGCCTACTGAGGTGCCGGTCCCCGAACAGAGTTGAAAGTGTTAGTAGAAAATACAGGATATGTGTCTTGAAACCTCCCTTTTGAAAGAGTTCAAGTCGTAGGAAGGTGGAAATATTGGAGCAGGCTGGGAGTTCAGAGTTGACCAGAGAAAGGGATGAATGACCGAGAATACTGGTTAACTCTTGCATTAGAGAACATAAGAACATAAGAAATAAGGGAAGCTGCAAGAAGCGACCAGGCTTACACGTGGCAGTCCCTGTCTGAAACATACCTACCTATTTCCATCTATTATCCCCATCCATAAACTTGTCTAATCTTCTCTTAAAGCTCTCTAGTGTCCTACCACTAACAACATGATTACTGAGTCCGTTCCACTCATCTACCACTCTATTTGAGAACCAGGTGGATCCCATCAGGTGGATCCCATCAGGTCCATAAGCCTTCCGAGGGTTTAGGCCAGCGAGAACATGGAAAACATCACCGCGAAGGATCTTAATGGGTAGCATGAAGTAGTCAGAGGGTGGAGGAGAGGCAGGAACAGGCCCCGAATCATCCAAGGTAGAGTTTTTAGCAAAGGTTTGAACGAAGAGTTCAGCTTTAGAAATAGATGAGATGGCAGTGGTACCATCAAGTTGAAATAAAGGAGGAAAAAATAAAGAAGCAAAGTTATTGGAGATGTTTTTGGCTAGGTGTCAGAAGTCACGAGGGAAGTTAGATCTTGAAAGATTTTGACACATTTTCTATTAATGAAAGAGTTTTTAGCTAGTTGGAGAACAGACTTGGCATGGTTCCGGCCAGAAACATAAGGCACATGAGATTCTGGTGATGTAAGGCTTAAGTACCTTTTGTGGGCCACCTCTCTATCATGTATAGCACGAGAACAGGCTGTGTTGAACCAAGGTTTGGAAGGTTTAGATCGAGAGAAAGAGTGAGGAATGTACGCCTCCATGCCAGACACTGTCACCTCTGTTATGCACTTGGCACACGGAAGCAGTAATCATTCCAAGGAATATCAGCAAAATACCTCCTCAGGTCCCCCCAACTAGCAGAGGCAAAACGCCAGAGGAACCTTCGCCTAGGGGGATCCTGAGGAGGGATTGGAGCGATAGGACAAGATACATAATATGAGACTGTGATCGGAGGAGCCCGACGGAGAAGAGAGGGTGACAGCATAAGCAGAAGGATTAGAGGTCAGGAAAAGGTCAAGAATGTTGGGCGGTCAGGAATACGAGTAGGTTGTTGCACCAATTGCTCTAGGTCGTGGAGGATAGCAAAGTTGAAGGCTAGTTCACCAGGATGGTCAGTGAAGCGAGAGGGAAGCCGAAGCTGGTGGTGAACTTTGAAGTCTCTAAGAATGGAGATCTCTGCAAAAGGGAAGAGGGTCAGAATGTGCTCCACTTTGGAAGTTAAATAGTCAAAGAATTTCTTATAGTCAGAGGAGTTAAGTGGGAGGTATACAGCACAGATAAATTTAGTTTAAGAGTGACTCTGTAGTCGTAGCCAGATGGTGGAAAACTCGGAAGATTCAAGAGGGTGGGCACGAGAGCAGGTTAAGTCGTTAAGCACATAGACACAACATTCAGCTTTGGATTGAAAATGAGGATAGAGAAAGTAGTAGTGTTTTTTTTTCTTTTTTTTTTTTAGATTAGTAGTTTAAAATGTAGTACTATTTTTTTTCTGCTCATTCTTCTGATTTTCTGGTTTCTCTTGAATCCTATGACCTCTCTCTCTCTCTCTCTCTCTCTCTCTCTCTCTCTCTCTCTCTCTCTCTCTCTCTCTCTCTCTCTCTCTCTCTCTCTCTCTCTCTCTCTCTCTCTCTCTCTCTCTCTCTCTCTCTCTAGCAATCAGTAAGTGTTAGCGAATTAAGTTTATCATTCAGTTAATTATTTT
>NC_087190.1:2762500-2765000 GCF_035594125.1 Scylla paramamosain | reverse complement strand
AGAGAGAGAGAGTAAGAAAAGTCTATAACTAACAAAATTCTCGTATATTAGAGGAAATCAGGTTCGTAAAATATGGAGAAGCCACAAAAGAGGAAGTGAGGAAGAATGCAATAAAGAGGGTGCGAAGAGAGAAAAAATGATAATGCAGGAGAGAGTGAACGTCAAAATGTATAAAAATCTGTAAGAAGAAAGCATAATTGAGAGAGAGAGAGAGAGAGAGAGAGAGAGAGAGAGAGAGAGAGAGAGAGAGAGAGAGAGAGAATGTATAATGAGACTTTTTAGTAAATGTTGATAAAAAAAATAGAAAAACTTATCACTAATTTAAAAAAGATGTGGTTTCTCTCTCTCTCTCTCTCTCTCTCTCTCTCTCTCTCTCTCTCTCTCTCTCTCTCTCTCTCTCTCTCTCTCTCTCTCTCTTATTTTCATCTTATCCCTTTTATGTTCATCCAATTTGTGTTGCATTATTCCATTTACTTCTTCTTCTCACTGAGTTCTCAAGTAATTTATTTTCTTCTCGTCTGTCTGTCTGTCTGTCTGTATGTCTGTGTCTTTGTTCGTGTGTCTGTGTCTTTTTCGCCATTTCTGTCTGTTTGTTTTATGTATCTTTGTGTCTGTCTAGCTCTCTCTCTCTTTCTCTTTCTCTTTCTCTTTCTCTTTCTCGCTTTTTCCTATCTTTTATGTTAAGCCAATGATAATGTTGCCGGCTCTTTCACTTCCCAATACAAGTTTCGTTCGTGTTGTTCTTCTTCTCTTTTTCTCTGTTCAGTCTTGTTCTGTCTGTGCTACAATGGAAGGCTTGCAGTTCTTGTGGTTTTAAGCTTTGCCTTGTTCATTCTCTTCTCGACTTTCATACTTTTTTAAATTTGTCTTTCTGTTTGGTGGTTTGTTTCTCTCTCTCTCTCTCTGTGTCTCTTTGTTTATTTTTTTGTTTATCTGTCCCTCTCTCTCTCTCTCTCTCTCTCTCTCTCTCTCTCTCTCTCTCTCTCTCTCTCTCTCTCTCTCTCTCTCTCTCTCTCTCTCTCTCTCTCTGTCTCGTGCGTGTGTTTGTTTGCTTTTTTCTTTGTTTCTTCCCTTCTATATGTATTTCTTCTATATGTTTTCATTTTTCTTTCCTTTCTTTTTTCCTTTCTTTCTTTCTTCAGTTCTTCTCTCCTTTTCCTTCCTTCCTTCCTTCCTTCATTCATTCATTCATTTTTTTCTCCCTTTCTGTATCCTTCCCTCTCATCCTCCCTCCCTCCCTCCTTGATTTCTTCCTTCCTTCCTTCCTTCCTTCTTTACACAGCAGTTATTTAGAAGCCATCCCCCCAAAAAAAAATAAAACAAAAAATAAATAAATAAAAACAACCATGCAAGGACCTACAAGTCTGTTGCTGCTGCTGCTGCTGCTGTTTGGCTGGTTAGTAGCGTGTTCTTAAGTAATCATTTGTAATCACTTGTAATTTCCTTGTTGTAATCTCGTTGTCTTGTACCTTGTGTTTTCTGGCGTGTGTGTGTGTGTGTGTGTGTGTGTGTGTGTGTGTGTGTGTGTGTGTGTGTGTGTGTGTGTTTAAATGGTCGCGTATTTAATTCATTGTCATTTAATATTTTATGTACCTGTTAAGATTGACAAAAGTTTTACCTGCCACGCTGTCTTTGATGAGGTCTCAGGTAACCCATGGACAGGTGTGACGGAGTGTGTGTGTATGTGTGTGTGTGTGTGTGTGTGTGTGTGTGTGTGTGTGTGTGTGTGTGTGTGTGTTAGTGCGTACGTGGCGGCCTTGGTTGCAAAAAAATATTGAGAATCTAGGTACGTGAGAGAGAGAGAGAGAGAGAGAGAGAGAGAGAGAGAGAGAGAGAGAGAGAGAGAGAGAGAGAGAGAGAGAGAGAGAGACTTGTAATACCATTCCGTACACTTCAAGAATTTGCGAAAAAAAACAAAAAAAACAAAGAAGTCACGTAAACAGGAAGAAGGTAATTGAAGAAAGTCTAACAAAGGAGGAGGAGGAGGAGGAGGAGGAGGAGGAGGAGGGAGGTTCACCAGTATGCAACCCGGTGTTAATTGCCCTCTGTGGCTGCCTAGTTCCGGGTATTTCTGTGGCTAATTCTTCCTTTCCTGGTTCTTGTTATATTTGAGGAGGAGGAGGAGGAGGAGGAGGAGGAGGAGTGGAAGGTTTTGTGATATATTTCTAAAGGAAGACGAGGAGGAAGAGGAGGAGGAGGAGGGACAGGGGAAGAAGTGGAAGAGGATTGCAAGAGGAGGAGGAGGAAGAAGAGAGAAGAGGAGGGGGAAACTTTTGTGATATGTTTGTCAAAGAAGAGGAGGAGGAGGAGGAGGAGGAGGAGGAGGAGGAGGAGGAGGAGGAGGGGAAGAAGTGGAAGGGGAGTGCAAGATTAAGAGGAGGAGGAGGAGGAGGAGGGGGGAAGGTTTTGTGATGTATTTGAAAAGGAAGAGGAGGAGGACAAAGAAGAAGAGGAGGAGGATAATTAGATAAGGAATGAAGGAGTGATATACGAGGAACAG
>NC_087190.1:2750000-2752500 GCF_035594125.1 Scylla paramamosain | reverse complement strand
CCTCCTCCTCCTTCTCCTCCTTCTCTTCTCATGCATATATTTACTCCTTGTTCTAGTTCCAGTTTTTTTCTCCTTTATTCCCAGTTTCCTTTTCCTTCTTTCCTTTCCCTCCTCTTACGCTACCTTTTATTTCCCTTTCACTTCTTTGCTCTCCTTTAATTTTTTCTTCCTCTATTCTCCATCTTTAATTTCCCTTCCCTTCCCATTCCCTTCTCTTCTCTTCTCTTCTCTTCCTTTTCATCTCTTCATCATCTTCCTTTCACTCTCCACGCCTTTTGAAATCTTTACATTTACTTTTCTCGCTTTTGTTTTTATTCCTGTTTCCTTCATGTTTCTTAAGTGCCTCCTTTACACAATATTACTTGAGCCTCGCCCATCCTCGCCAAACACACACACACACACACACACACACACACACACACACACACACACACACACACACACACACACACACACACACACACACACACACACACACACACACACAGGCACCTCTGTTGTTCTAAGGGCGTCTACGTTCTCTCTCTCTCTCTCTCTCTCTCTCTCTCTCTCTCTCTCTCTCTCTCTCTCTCTCTCTCTCTCTCTCTCTCTCTCTCTCTCTCTCTCTCTCTCTCTCTCTCTCGTGTTCTTGTTCTTAATCTTTCTCTTATTTTTTTACTTTTAGTTTTCTCATTTGGTGAAAGTTTTGTGATTTTTCCGGGTATGTTATTGAAATGCTTGTATCTCTCTCTCTCTCTCTCTCTCTCTCTCTCTCTCTCTCTCTCTCTCTCTCTCTCTCTCTCTCTCGCTCTCGCTCTTTCCTAGATTCAATGAGAACAGTGAATAAGAGCCTTGTGTCCTTATAACTACTACTACTACTACTACTACTACTACTACTACTACTACTACTACTACTACATGACCCTTGTTACATCACTTATGACACTTTAATGACTTACTTCTCTATCAGATCAGTTTTCTTCAGTTAAGTGTTTAGATGGAAGAGGAAAGGAGAGAAAAAGGAAAGAGAAGAATAAGAAAGACGAAGTTGATAAATACAGTGATGAGTAATGTAAAGAAGGTGAAAGATATTGAGAGAGAGAGAGAGAGAGAGAGAGAGAGAGAGAGAGAGAGAGAGAGAGAGAGAGAGAGAGAGAGAGAGAGAGAGAGAGAGAAAGTGGACTGATAAATAGATAACGTTAAGAAAATAAAAGGAACTGCAAGAGGACATCAGCCTTACACGTGGCACTTCTTCTATGCATATATACTTACGCACTACATACATACATACATACATACATACATACATACATACATACTTAAATGAGTTATGTTTTTTTCCATGTTTTTTTTTCTCTTGTTTTTTGTTCGTTTGTTTGTTTTTTTCCTATTACATAAACTCAGATAAAACGAACTAATTGTATGCGTTCAAACATACATCATTTTTTTGTAGCATAAATTTTTAAAGCTTTCTGTATAAGTTTTTTTTTTTCTGTGCTTTAAAACTTTGCATAACCTTGTCTTCAACTTGCAGTAGATGTATGTGTGTGTGTGTGTGTGTGTATGTGTGTGTGTGTGTGTGTGTGTGTGTGTGTGTGTGTGTGTGTGTGTGTGTGTGTTGAATAGTGTAAGGTTATATCGATATTTTTTTTTCATATATATTTTATTCATGTTTCTCTTTTCCTCGTTTTTTTTTCGTGTTTTATTTTCTATTATTTATCCACTTATCATCTTTATGCCTTGACATAAACACACTTTACTACACACAGCAAAGAAAGTGTGGATCGATTGTGGTTAGATTAGCTCAGATTCGGTTAAGTTGAGTTAGGTTAGATTAGGTTAGGTTAGGTTAGGTTAGATTAGGTTAGGTTAGGTTAATTTAAGGCATATTTATGTCGCCTTGAACTGTTTACTTAAAAAAAAATAATGAAAAGAGAGATATGGATGGATTAGTCATAGGTGTGAGTTAGATAGGATTAAGTTAGCTAAATTAAGTTAGGTTAGGTTAACATTTATTTATTACCTTGAACATTTACTTAAAAAAAATAAAAACATAGGTGTGGATGGATTAGTCACAGGTGTGGGTTGATTAGTGTCATCCTCACCTGGCGGCGCGATGCACAGGTGTGGCGGGGCTGGATGTGGGGGGGGGGGGCAGTTTGCGGCTGTCCACTCCTGGCTAACACAAATGTGGTTTTGTGGTGAGAAGAGATGCCTGTTTGTGTTCTGGTTAAGAGGCGTGTATGGTGGTGGCGGTGGTTGTGGTGTGTGTGTGTGTGTGTGTGTGTGTGTGTGTGTGTGTGTGTGTGTGTGTGTGTGTGTGTGTGTGTGTGTGTTTAGTGGTATTTTGGTTAAGTGGTGTGTTTGGTGGTGGCTGTGGTTGTGCTGACAGGTGTGTGTGTGTGTGTGTGTGTGTGTGTGTGTGTGTGTGTAAGGTTAGTTTTTTTTTTTTTGTCATATTCTAGTCATGTTTCTCTTTTCTTCGTTTTCGCTTTTTTATTTTTCTCTTCTTGTTTTTTTT
>NC_087190.1:2740000-2745000 GCF_035594125.1 Scylla paramamosain | reverse complement strand
ACACACACACACACACACACACACACACACACACACACACACACACACACACACACACGTTGATATCTTTGCTTTTGTTTGTTCCGGATACAGTTTTTCTTTTTTTTTTCTTTCTTTCTTCCTTTCGTTTTCTTTAACATTTCCATCTTTCCTTCTATCTTTTCTTCTTCGTTTTTTTATTATCATTTTCGTTCCACTTTTTTTTCCCTTTTTTTATTCGAATATTACGTTTCCTTATATTTTTTTGTTTATCCAATATTTATTTTCCCTTCGTTTTTCTTTCCTTTTCTTCACCATTTCTATCTTTTTCCTTCACTCTCTTGTCTTTGTTTTAGTTATTCTCTTCACATTAATTCTTTTCCCTTTTATATTCAAGCGTTACATTTACCTTGACACCCGGGGAGAGAGAGAGAGAGAGAGAGAGAGAGAGAGAGAGAGAGAGAGAGAGAGAGAGAGAGAGAGAGAGAGAGAGAGTCAGGCATAACATAACAGACAGTCGTGACCAGATGTTGCAGTGATGCCAATTAATTCTTTGAGGTCAGAGGCGAGCTGGCAACTCACCCTCCTCCACGCCCTTCTGCAGGAGGAGGAGGAGGAGGAGGAGGAGGAGGAGGAGGAGGAGGAGGAGGAATGTAGTGAGAAATGAGAAATAAAAGAGAAGCAACATGAATTGGTGATAAAATGAACGAAAGAAGTAAAGAGGGGAGAATGATAATAAAGATTGACTACAAGAGAAAAAGGAGGAGGAAGAATGTAGCGAGAAATGAGGAATAAAAGAGACGTGATATGAACTGGTGATAAAAAGGAGTGAAAGAAGTAAAGAGGCAAGAATGATAATAAAGAAGAACTACATGATGAATAGGAGGAGGGAGTAAGGGAGGAAGGGAGAGGAAGATAAAGGAGTAAGAAGAGGAAACAATGATGATAAAGAAGAACTGGAGAAGGAGGAGAAATATATAGATATAAAGAAGACGAAAAAAATACATATAAAGAAGACAATAAATACACAACGAATAAAAATAAGTGGAAGAGAAGGAGGAAGATAAAAAGGAAGAAAAGACAAGAATATCAGAAGGAATGGCAAGAAAAAATAAAACGAAGAAGAAAAGAACAAAGAGAATGAAAACAGTAAAAAAGTAAAAACAAAAAAAAAAAAAAAATTGTGGTCAGCGATTACATGGAATTAAAACAACTCTCTCTCTCTCTCTCTCTCTCTCTCTCTCTCTCTCTCTCTCTCTCTCTCTCTCTCTCTCTCTCTCTCTCTCTCTCTCTCTCTCTCGGCAGAACAGAGCACACCTATTAAATATTGAACACTTTTGCTCTATTTCTCTATTTCACTCCTCCTCCTGCTCCTCCTCCTCCTCCTCCTCCTCCTCCTCCTTGAAATATATTAGATAACTCACCTTCAGCGCGACTCGTTCTCTCTTCACGGATTCCTACTTGTGTTGAAATTCCCTCCAAGTATTTCCCAACACAATTACTTCGGTTAATTCATTCTCGTTCACTTAATGCGTCGAGAAAGTTGAAAATCGTCCATAGAAACGCGGCGCTCTTGATTCTTGTCTCTATTTCACTGCCTTAGTTTTTGCGTTTTGAGGTTTAGATTTGAGTTTTGTTTTATTATTGGTGATTATCCACTTATTTTATTTTATTTGTTTATTCATTTTTTTATTTATTTATTTATATATTTTTTTTTTTTTTACGGGGCCATTTACGATTGTGTTGAACAGCATATCTTGGTTTTATAGGTAAAAATGTGTTGTTTTTGTGAGGAAATGTTTTGTTTTTTTGTATGATTAATTGAGGGGAATGTAGTCTGAATGGAGATTTCACCTGTTTACCTTAATTTAATGTAAGCTATCCTAAACTATCATAACGCTAACCTAATCATATCGCTTACGTAATTTAATGTAACCTAACCTAACCTAACCGTGTTTCTCCCGTAATCTAACTTACCTAACCTATCCTAAACTAACGTAACGCTATTTCTCCTTTAACCTAATGTAACCTAATCTAATCATATATCTCTTAGGTAACTTAATGTAACCTAACCTAACCTAACCGTGTCTCTTCCGTAACCTAACCTAACTAAACCTAACCTAACTGTATCTCTGTAACCTAATGTAACCTAACTTAACCTAATCGTGTCCCTCCAGTAACATAATGTAGCGTAACCTAAATTAACTAAACGCATTTGTCATTTAAATCACTAAGAAAATTTAATCACTAATGAAATCAGTTGAAATTTTAATATGCGTCGTAGTTTCTTTTCCAGTGGATTGGTATGCATGTTTCAATCACTTACACTTTACACTTCCCCCTCTGCCCTTTGCCTTGTCGTCATTAAAACTTAAACAATTTGCAAGTCAATGGATATTTCATTTGTATTTCCTCCCATCTGTCGCATCGAGATCCCCGGAAACTTCAACGCCTTGCAGAAGATATCACTTTGTATATTTTTTTATTTGTTTTTATTTCTGTCTGTGGCACATTAAAATTACCCTAAACTTGAGCGGTTTACAAGAATCCTCTATTTATATTTTGTAGTTCTTATCTCCATGTCTTAGTAAAATAACTTTAAGCACTGAACGGTTTAGAAAACTCACTTCCTGTACCTTTTCCGATTCTCATCTGTATCGCAGGAAAATCACCAAACTTCAGCGCTGTGCAACTTTTTTTTTCTTCTTTGGATTGGTATTATTTTTAAATCACATTAAAATCACCAAACTCTTTTGGATTGATATCTGTTTCGCATCAAACTCACTAGAAATTTCAACGCTCTTCAATATAATTTCTCTTTACTTTTCATTATTATCATTATTATCATTATTTTTTTTTTTATTGGTGTCCAACTTGCATGAAAATAAGCACATTCTTTTTGACTGGTATCTACGTGACATCAAAATCGTCAGAGACTTCAACGCTCAGCAACTAGATCTCCCTCTACTCTGCTTCCATTTATTTTTCGATTTGTATCTAACTTGCATTAAAATCACCT
The DNA here is from genome assembly GCF_035594125.1 of Scylla paramamosain. Taxonomy (NCBI): domain Eukaryota; kingdom Metazoa; phylum Arthropoda; class Malacostraca; order Decapoda; family Portunidae; genus Scylla; species Scylla paramamosain. The sequence goes on along the minus strand of NC_087190.1, from coordinate 2,742,002 downwards.
AACCATCTTGGATTTGTATCTACTTCGCATCAAAGTTACCAGAGACTTCAACGCTCTGCAACAAAACTTTTCATTTACTTTTGGATTGGTATCTACTTCGCATTGAAATCACTAGACTTGAACGCTGAGCAACAAAATTTCCCACTACTTTGCATCCATACATATATATTTTTGGGGGTGATTGGTATCTACATCGCATTAAAATCACTAAAATTCTTTGGATCACTACCTACGTCGCATGGAAATCACCAGAGACTTCAACGCTATGACAAAAATCTCCCTCTATTTCTAATCCATTTATCTTTGCATTCCCGTTTAAGTCGCATGAAAGCCAACTCACCTCTGGATCGCTATCTATGCTGCATGTAAATCACCTTGGCGACTTCAACTTCCCGCCCAGCCCTTTCTTTCTGGCCTCTCCATCCAGGTGGCTCGCGTAACGTAATTGGCTGGAATGATGCAAGCGGCAGTAAGCGTCCCGTGTTAATTGGATGAGTACGTACCTGAGTAGTGGTGTTTTTGTCACGCGTGTGCCTTGGGAGAGCGCCACGCCACTTCAACCCCACCCTGCTCCACCCCGCCCCGCTCCACCCCGCCCCGCACCGCCCCGACCCGCCCCACCCAGTCGCGTAATGGATTTGTGGCTCTAATTGGCGTTGAATTCTCTCGAGTTTCGCAGTACTGCACTTACACACACACATACACAATCTCTCTCTCTCTCTCTCTCTCTCTCTCTCTCTCTCTCTCTCTCTCTCTCTCTCTCTCTCAGGTTTCAGTTGTTGTAATGGGAATAGTGTATGTAGTAATGGTAGTAGTGGTGTTGGTGATAGTAGTAGTAGTAGTATTAGTAGTAGTAAAAGTAACACAAAATAAATCATCGAGAGAGAGACAGACAGAGTGAATGAGATGTTGAAAAAGGAAAAAAAATACATCACAGCACCTTCACACACACACACACACACACACACACACACACACACACACACACACACACACACACACACACCTTGCTATTACACAACAAAAGCTTCTCATCACACACTCACCTGTTCCCTGTTTTTTGATGCCCAGGTGAGGCACGTGTACCGGATTAATTAGCTCGCAGGTACACGTTTCGGTAAAAAGGTGAGGAATTTAAAATGTTGATCGTGGAGTCGAGAAGGTAAAGAGAAAAACGCGAAAGTGGGTAAAGGGCGATGTAAAGAAGAATAAATGAAGAGGAAGAGAGGGAGGAGGAGGAGGAGGAGGAGGAGGAGGAGGAGGAGGAGGAATGGAGGGAAAAAATGGGGTCAGTCGTTTCTCATTCTCATAAATTCCTCATACATTTATTCATAATGTTACGTTTGCGTGTGTGTGTGTGTGTGTGTGTGTGTGTGTGTGTGTGTGTGTGTGTGTGTAAGGCGTTACATTATGACTCTACTGTTACCACGTACAGAGAGAGAGAGAGAGAGAGAGAGAGAGAGAGAGAGAGAGAGAGAGAGGGCTAAAGAAAAAAAAATAGATGTGTGATATTGGTCGAATTGAGTGTAAAAACCGAAATGTTGTTGGAATCAGAAGTCTTGAACGTGATTCTTGCGTTGTGGTGGTGGTGGTGGTGGTGGTGGTGGTGGTGGTGCGAAGGTGGAGGAGGTGGGGTGCGTGAGGGAGCGTGGAGGAGCGTGACAGAAAGTGTGTGAGGTGGAGTGTGACCGTCTGTGTGTGTGTGTGTGTGTGTGTAAGTGTGAGTGAGTCAGTGGTGCCAACGCTAATGCTAGACTGGGATGACCTTGGCAGCTCTTCACTCGTGTTGCAAGTGTTGCTAATATAAGTGTGTGTGTGTGTGTGTGTGTCTTTGTGTGTAGGGTGATGGAGTGTGTGTGTGTGTGTGTGTGTGTGTGTGTGTGTGTGTGTGTGTGTGTGTGTGTGTGTGTGTTAGTGGTTGAATAGTTTCCTTGATGTGTGTTATTGGTGTGTTTCGCTCAGCTACTCTCCTGACTGTCACTGTCGCCACCACTACTAATGC
>NC_087190.1:2727500-2735000 GCF_035594125.1 Scylla paramamosain | reverse complement strand
TCTCTCTCTCTCTCTCTCTCTCTCTCTCTCTCTCTCTCTTCGGTTCAGCAGGTATTAAATAAAGATGAGATGCAATCATTTGTCAAATAAAACAGTGATATTATCGAGCTGAAGTTCTCTGCCTTTCTCTCTCTCTCTCTCTCTCTCTCTCTCTCTCTCTCTCTCTCTCTCTCTCTCTCTCTCTCTCTCTCTCTCTCTCTCTCTCTCTCTCTCTCTCTCTCTCTTAATAGGGTATTGTATTTATTTACATTCATTCAGTTTCTTTTTTCAGAGAGAGAGAGAGAGAGAGAGAGAGAGAGAGAGAGAGAGAGAGAGAGAGAGAGAGAGAGAGAGAGAGAGAGAGAGAGAGAGAGAGAGCTAATTCATTCCTTCACAAATAGAAAGGAAAGATAAAAAAATATTGAATGAAATTTTGTACAGTTGTCTTCGCATTTCTCTCTCTCTCTCTCTCTCTCTCTCTCTCTCTCTCTCTCTCTCTCTCTCTCTCTCTCTCTCTCTCTCTCTCTCTCTCTCTCTCTCTGGATGGGAGGAGATGCTTCACAATATTAAGGCGACGAGTGAAAGGAAAATTTATGCTGAACGAACGAAAAATAAAAACCATCTTCTATTTTGAATTTTGCATCGTATGATTTACCTCTCTCTCTCTCTCTCTCTCTCTCTCTCTCTCTCTCTCTCTCTCTCTCTCTCTCTCTCTCTCTCTCTCTCTCTATCTATCTATCTCTCTCTCTCAAACCTTATGTTGATGTAAAATTGTAATATTGAGCTGAAGATTCAAAAGAAACCAGTGTAGAGTAGTAGTAGTAATAGTAGTAGTAGTAGTAGTAGTAGTAGTAGTAGTAGCACAATAGATACTCTCTCTACTTTTCCCATCTCCTCCTCCTCCTCCTCCTCCTCCTCCTCCTCCTCCTCCTCCTCCTCCTCCTCTACTAACTGTTTTAGGTCACGTGACCTTGGGAACTTCCGGCCGTGGTTGGTCCTCTAATTGGGCCGAGGAATTGACGGAGGAGGAGGAGGAGGAGGAGGAGGAGGAGGAGGAGGAGGAGGAGGAGGAGGAAGGAGAGTCCATTCTGACCCTGGAGAAATGATTACAGCTTCCTCCCCCTTCGTGTGTGTGTGTGTGTGTGTGTGTGTGTGTGTGTGTGTGTGTGTGTGTGTGTGTGTGTCATTTTCTTGAGCTTGAAGGTAGAATGACAGGGGGGAAAGGAAGGAAGGGAGGGAGGAGGGGAGGGAAGGAGGAAAAGTGAGTAAGAGGAGGGAGGAAAGGACGGAAGATGATAAGTGGAAAGAAGATAAAGAGGGTGAGAGAGTACGAAGGAATAAGGGAGGTAAGAAGGAAGAGGGGAAATTCTGAGGGGATGAAGGAAAGAAGGAATAGAAAGAAGGAAAGGAAGGAAAGCATAAAGAGAGAGAGAGAGAGAGAGAGAGAGAGAGAGAGAGAGAGAGAGAGAGAGAGAGAGAGAGAGAGAGAGAGCTATGTATCCTTTAGATTTTGTTTTACTTGTGTGTGTGTGTGTGTGTGTGTGTGTGTGTGTGTGTGTGTGTGTGTGTGTGTGTGTGTGTGTGTTTTGTATTCCACACACTTACTCTCATCTTGTGTATGTATTTTTTTATCACCATATATGTATGTTTGTTTTTACGTTCATGTGTGTGTGTGTGTGTGTGTGTGTGTGTGTACATTGAAGTGTGTGGTTGTTAGCTAGTTGTGTGAACGAGTGAATGAGCGAGACTTGTGTGAGGCATGAATACGTATATGAGTGAACGAGCTAGGCTTCAGTCATAAGTGTTAAGTTGAAGTGCGCGGCCTGGCGCCGGGAGATCACCTACCTCCAGCCTTCTGTTCACACCTTCTGTGAATAAACACCTGCACTGTTACCTGCGTTTCCTGTGCCCCTGCTGGTCAAGAGTCGAACATGGCGCAGTGAGTAGGATCAGGACAAGGCTGCAGTGGGTACGGCGCAGAATGGAGAAGCAGTTGGAGGCGCTGGCTGCCCTGCTAGCGCGACAGTCGGAGCAGAGTCAGGCTCTGCTAGCGCGACAGTCGGAGCAGAGTCAGGCTCGCGAGGAGCGTTTAACCCAGCTGCTGGAGAGAGTGGGGACACAAGCTCCCAGTCGCACCACGGCGAGCAATGAAGGCGAAACCACAGCCCGCAGCACGTCTACCCAGGGCGCGAGGTTCCCGACGTCCGCCACCATCATTCCTCACTTAACGGCGTCAGCATCTTTACGTGAGTTCGACACGTGGCGCCATAAGTTTGAAGGATACGTAACCCTCGCCAGGATAGACTGTCTCTCCCTGGCTGAGCAGAGGGCGGCACTCGCTGCTGTCCTAGACGACGAGTGGACCCGTACACTTCGCTACGGGATAAGCTTACCGAGAGACGCGGAGTTAAGAACCATCCTCGATGCAATGTGTGAGTACCTGCGAAGCCAGCGCAACATCATCATGGATAGAAGAGACTTCTACTCCCGCGTGCAAGAAACGCAAGAAGGTTTTGACGACTTTTTATGTGCTGTAAAGGAAATCGCCAATTTCTGTGACTTTTGCGACCAGTGCATAAACCATCAGCTGCGTGACAGAATTGTCGTTGGGACACGAGACGAAGTGGCTCTGAAACGCATGCTGGAAAACAAGAAACTCACCCTTGAAAACGCCATAGATATTTGCAGAGCATCAGAGAGCGCTAACCAGTGTAGTGCAGTACTAAGGGGCGGCTCTCACTCTTCGAGCCATGGTGTGAACGCTGTCTCGAACTACAGGAAGGGCAGTTTCGGGGGCTCAAGCCCCACGGGCTGTTATCGTTGTGGCAAAGATTGTCGCAGTGACAAAAGGGGATGCCAGGCAATAGATAAAGTGTGTCGTAACTGCGGGAAAAGAGGGCATTTTGCGAGTGTATGTCAGCAGACAGTGAGGAAACGACGAGGAGCTTCGAGGAGTTCCTCAACTGTCTCTCCTCATCGCGGTGCAGGCCCGAGGCGGGGAGCCAGTGCCAGTGTATACCAGCTCTTATCAGGCGTATACACAAAGACGGTGACGGCACGACCTGCGCCCCAGGTGCTCATTACCGCCACACATCCCGCTGGAAGAGACAAGATTACGTGGACTCCTGACTCTGGGGCCGAAACGACCGTTATTGGCCTCGACACGGCAACACTCCTTGGAATCCCGCCCTCCAGCTTGGCGCCCGCTGATGGTGATGGACTTTATGCTGCCGGTAATCACCCCCTCACCTGTGTAGGAACTTTCTCGTCGCACTTGCAACTGGGCGACAGGGAAGCTGAGACTGTTGTGAGCGTGGTGAAGGAGGTGAAGGGGGCGCTGCTTAGCTGGTACGATTCCATCGCTCTCGGAATCCTCCCCGAAGATTTTCCGGCTCAAATCCGACCGCTACGCAGGGAAGAACAGCACACCGGCAACAGCTCCATCAAGTACCCGACCGCCTCGCAGCCACCTCTATCTACGCCCACAGAAGTGATCAGCTGGCCTCATTCCTACGACCCAACGCCACAGCAGCGTGCGGGGCACGCTGCTGCTGTGATCAAGGCCTTTCCCAGCGTCTTCGAAGCAAAGGAAGGTTTACGTGCAATGGCTGGTGGATCCATGGCCATCGAGTTGACAGACGACGCTCGACCCTTCGCCGTAACAGCATCTCGTACAATCCCTTACAATTGGCGTGAAGAAATTAAGAGCCAGTTGGAAGAGCTGCTTAACAAGGGAATCATCGAGAGTGTGGACTACCCTACGGCATGGTGCCACCCCATCGTGCCTGTCCCAAAAAAGACATCTGGTGTAAGGCTGTGTGTTGACCTGACACGACTCAACCGTTACGTGAAGAGGCCCGTGTATCCAGTGCGCTCACCTCATGACGCCATCGCCTCGATCGGGACCGGAGCAGTTTGGTTCACCACTCTTGATGCCAAGATGGGGTATTTTCAAGTCCCCATTAGAGAAGAAGACCAGGATTTAACCTGCTTCATAACACCTTGGGGTCGGTACAAGTTTCGGCGAGCGGTTATGGGTCTCGTCTCGTCTGGAGACGAGTATAACCGTCGAGGAGACCAAGCTCTCGGCGACATACCTAACACCATCAAGATCGTGGACGACATCCTGGCCTATGACTCCACCTACAGTGCGCACTTAGCCCATGTCATTCAGATTGTGCGGCGGTGTGACCAGCACGGCATCACTCTCAACCCACAGAAGTTTACATTCGCGGAAAGAGTGGTAGATTACTGTGGTTACTCTGTTTCTGGACAAGGCTACACGACAGACTCAAAGAAAGTTAAGGCAATCTCTGACTTCCCACGACCACAGCACATCACCGACTTACGATCATTCATGGGTCTTACAAACCAGCTTGGAAGCTTTTCTCCTGCTGTGGCTGCAGCTGCACAACCCCTCAGAGATCTCTTACGCCCGAAGAACAGTTGGTGCTGGTCTCCTAACCATGAAGAGGCGTTTGAGAAGGTGAAACAGTGTCTCGTCAGCCCACCTGTCTTGGCATACTTCGACCCATCATTACCAACGATGCTACAGACTGACGCCTCAAGGATGCACGGATTTGGATTCGTTCTCCTGCAGAAGCACAGTGACCAGTGGAAGATGGTGCAATGCGGGTCAAGATTTGTTACAGACACAGAGAGCCGCTATGCAGTAATAGAGTTGGAAATGGCTGCAATCGTCTGGGCAGTCAGGAAATGTGGCACCTACCTGAAAGGACTCCCTCACTTCGATCTAGTGCTCGACCACCGCCCGCTGATACCTCTCCTCAATAGCAAGTTGTTGGGAGAAATAGAGAACCTGCGGCTGCAGCGCATGAGGGAGAAGCTTGCTCAGTATTCTTTCACAGCAAGCTGGCAAAAGGGATCGACACACTGTGTGCCCGACGCCCTCTCACGTGCTCCAGTACAGGACCCAGTGGAGGAAGAGGATGCTGCTACTTCTGGTGACCTCGACCCTCTCCACTCAGCGGTCATCTCAGCGTTATCTGCCACCAATGAGGACGGCGTCCGCTTAGCACCACTCCAGGATCAGACTGTGGAAATGGTACGTGCCGCAGCAGCAAGAGACGGGGAGTACTGCTTGCTCAAGAACGTCATCATCGAGGGCTTCCCTGATCATTGCCACGACCTCGATCACCGCTTGCGTACGTACTGGCCGGTGCGCAGTCTGCTGGCCGTAGACGACGACCTGGTGGTTTACGGGCCGAGGCTTCTTATTCCTCACAGCCTCCGCCGAGAAACACTAGAGCGACTCCATGACAGTCATCAGGGGATGGAGCGCACCAAGCGACGGGCCCGACAAACGGTGTACTGGCCTGGTATGGACAGAGACGTTGAGAACGTCGTTTCTGGATGCTCACTATGCCGTCCACTCCTACCAAGCCAAGCCAACGAACCTCTCTGGCAGGACACGGACACACCCAGCAGGGTGTTTGAGTCAGTTTCTGCAGACTACTTCCACGCAGCAGGCCGTACATACCTCGTGTATGTAGATCGCTTGTCTGGGTGGCCTCACGTGTCTGCATGCTCACGTCCAGCATCGGCTGATCAGCTCGTTCGTGTCCTTCGGGGTGTGTTCGCCGACACGGGCGTGCCTGTTCTCCTGAGGACTGACGGTGGACCGCAGTTCACTTCTTCATCGGTACGGCGCTTCCTGGCTCGATGGGGGGTGGAGCATCGTGTATCTTCACCTCATTATCCACGCTCCAATGGTCACGCCGAGGCAGCGGTCAAGTCCGTGAAGAAGCTGATCCTCACGACCACACAGCAGGGACACCTGGACGAGGATGCGTTCGCTCGCGGGTTGCTGGAACTGCGCAACACTCCGAGGGCGGAAGGGCGATCACCAGCACAAGTCCTCTTCGGTCATCCTATGAGGTCCTGTGTCCCGGCTCATCATCGCTCATACGCTCAGCAGTGGCAGCGCGCTGCTGATGAGTGCGACGCCAAGGCAGAGCGACTGAGGAAGAAAGCGAAACTTCGCCACGACGCGTCCGCCCGTACTCTTCCTCTCCTGCACCTCGGTGGCCACGTCGACGTTCAAGATCACACGACAGGCCTCTGGGATCGCCTGGGTGTCATCGTGGCTGTTGGGCGAAGGAGAGACTACCTCATCAAGATGGGCAGCGGTCGCGTGATGTGGCGTAATAGAAGACACCTACGCCCACACAGACCTCTTGCTCCCCTTCCTGTCGAGCAGCACACCGCTCATGGCGGTGCGGCGCTTCAGCATCAGGGTCACGAGGAACACCACCATCCCGGCAGCCCGGAGCATCAGGGTAACGGGGTACACCGTGGCCGAGAGCAACCAGAGCGTCGAAGCAGCCGACAGCGTAGGGAGCCGAGACGACTGCAGGTGCGGTGGCACCGTAGCACCTACGATTAGTCGTACGTGTTCATTGTACGCTGTGTTTGTTTTGTGTATATGTACCGTGTTTTCTGTACTTCAATCATTGTAACTTTGTTTCATGTGTTACGGTAGCCATAACAAAGATAAGGAATCTTCCTTATGTCTCGGGGGAGGTGTGTGGTTGTTAGCTAGTTGTGTGAACGAGTGAATGAGCGAGACTTGTGTGAGGCATGAATACGTATATGAGTGAACGAGCTAGGCTTCAGTCATAAGTGTTAAGTTGAAGTGCGCGGCCTGGCGCCGGGAGATCACCTACCTCCAGCCTTCTGTTCACACCTTCTGTGAATAAACACCTGCACTGTTACCTGCGTTTCCTGTGCCCCTGCTGGTCAAGAGTCGAACATGAAGTAAGGTGGATGGAAATTTATGGACAGTGGAAGGTTAGAAAGTGGAGTAGGAGGAGGAGGAGGAAGAAGAAGAACAAGAACAAGAACAAGAACAAACAAGAAAGACGATGAGGAAGAATGTGGATGAATATGTAGGAGGGAAGGATGAGAGGAAAGTGGAGGGAGAAAATGGAGGAAGGAGGAGATAAAAGGAGTGAAAAGAAGAGAAAGAGAAAAAGAGGAGGAGTAGGAAGAAGAGAAAAGGTGTGTAAACCTGATGAAGAAGAGAAGAATTGGAGGAGGAGGGATGGAGAGAAAATAGAAAGAAAGAAAGATTAGAAGTGGAGGAGGAGGAGGAGGAGGTAGAAGAAGAAGAGGGAGGTAGTGAAAAAGATAAGAAGGAATAATGAAGGAAGAATAGAAAAGTTATAAGAATGTAGGGAGAAGAAGAAAAGAAAGAATGAGAAAGAGAGAGAGAGAGAGAGAGAGAGAGAGAGAGAGAGAGAGAGAGAGAGAGAGAGAGAGAGAGAGAGAGAGAAAGATAACACTTCATACTCTTCCTTCACCTCCTTCCTTCGTTCTATTTTTCCTCGTTTTCTTCCCTCTTCATTTTTGTATCTTCCTCCCTCCTTCCCTCTTCCCCTCTTTCATCCTCTTCCTCTCTCTCTCTCTCTCTCTCTCTCTCTCTCTCTCTCTCTCTCTCTCTCTCTCTCTCTCTCTCTCTCTCTCTCTCTCTCTCTCTCTCTCTCTCTCTCTTCCTCCTTC
>NC_087190.1:2712500-2720000 GCF_035594125.1 Scylla paramamosain | reverse complement strand
ACCACCACCACCACCACCACCTAGTTCTCTTTCTCTTTGCACCTGTTCTCGTCTCGTTTTTGTTCTTGCTCTTCTTGTTTTCGTAGTTTTCTTGTTGCTATCGTTGTTTTTTTTAGTTTCTTTTGTGTATTCTTGTTCTTCATTATCAGTATCATTACTTTGTTGTTCTTCATTATCTTGTTCTTGTTCTTGTTCTTCTAGTTCTTCTTCATATTCTTTTCTTATTTTCTTCTTCTTCTTCGTCTTCGTCTTCTTCTTCGTCTTCTTCTTCTTTTTCTTCTTTTTTTTCTTCTCGTCTATTTCCGTGTCTTTACGCTTCGTTCAAATTTTAATTCGTTGTTTTGCTTTGGTATTTTTATTTATTTTTTCACGGTAAAACTTCTAATTTACCTTTTTTTTTTTTGGTAACTCAAAATTCTTTCCTCACTTTCCTTAGTGTATATACATTTATTTATTTATTTATTTTTTTATCATTATGACATTATCTGTACTCGTCATTTAAGTTAATATTGAAACAAGATTGATAATATTTGGCCTTTCTCTTATTTTTTTTTCATTTTCCTGTGTATTAAAAGTTTTTCATCATTGTTCATCATTTTTCTCAAAGTTAAGCGTGAATTGTTTTAGTTATCCAGCGAGTCACAAATGAGCCAGAAATTCCAAATAATAGAACATTTTCTCCTATGAATATTTGAATGTATCTGTAATGCCTATTTAAACTTTTTTTCTAATGTCTGTTTAAACTTTTTTTTTCTGATGTCTATGCAATTTTTTTCTATTTTTTTCTGTTGGCTATTTAATTTATTCACTGTTGTCTATTTATTTTATTTTTTTTATTTGAATTATTCTCTGTTGCTTATTTAAAGTTTTCTCTAATGCAAAATTATTTATTTCTCTAATGGCTGATGGAAATTTTCTCTATTAGCCATTTAATTTATTTTTCGCTCTCGAATTGCAGAAAAGTTATTATATATTTTTTTCTGTATTCATAAACTTAATACATTTCTCATAATTATAAAAAGAAATATATTTACAGCAGTTTAATTGAAATTCTATATGTAAATAAGGAAAAACCTTCCTTAAACTTATTTGTAAACGAAAGCAAAACGTTACTTATCATTTAATCTCTCTCTCTCTCTCTCTCTCTCTCTCTCTCTCTCTCTCTCTCTCTCTCTCTCTCTCTCTCTCTCTCTCTCTCTCTCTCTCTCTCTCTCTCTCTCTCTCTGTTCATGCACGTAATTTTAACCACACAATTACTTCAAAAAATACTCACAGTAATAAGTAAGACCCAACACACACACACACACACACACACACACACACACACACACACACACACACACACACACACACACCTTTGTCTTATTCCTATTTAAACATTTTGCCTCTCCCGCGCCCGTAAGAGTTATGCATCACCTGAGATAAATAATAAAGAGATAGAAAAGAAAAAAAAACACTAAATAATCCTTATTCTCTCACTTCAAAGATTTCCAGCTAGAAGAATTTAAAAAGGCTGCGTCAGGGAAGAAGAATGTAAAGAAGAGAGAGAGAGAGAGAGAGAGAGAGAGAGAGAGAGAGAGAGAGAGAGAGAGAGAGAGCAGAAGGATATAAAAAAGTTAAGTTATTCATTATTATTTTTACCTTTAAGTCTTCTTCCCCGCGAGCAGTGGAGACTAACTGTTGTCTTGTTGAAGTCTCGCTATATTCCAAAGAAAGTATTGCGAGTGATAAGTAAATATACAAAAAAAAATATATATATAAGGGGGGAGGGAATCTACATTAAATATAAATCTGGTCTTTCTATTGGTTGACTGGCTGCCCCGCGGACCAATCACAGGCCTTGCTCAGGTGGCGAGTGACAGGTGGAAATTGATGGAGTCACCTGGAAAAGTGGCGATTTTCTTGTTGAGAGAGAGAGAGAGAGAGAGAGAGAGAGAGAGAGAGAGAGAGAGAGAGAGAGAGAGAGAGAGAGAGAGAGAGAGAGAGGATATACTGGAAATATTGAAGGGAAAAATGCATACTTTCCTTCTTAGAATTTTCTTTTTTTTTATTATTATTATTATTTGAAGATGTGATGGCAGTAATGATTACAATGGTGATGGTGGTGATCCTCCTCCTCCTCCTCCTCCTCCTCCTCCTCCTCCTCCTCCTCCTCCTCCTCCTCCTCCTCCTACTACTACTACTACTACTACTACTACTACTACTACTATCACCACCACCACCACCACCAGTACCACTACTACTACTACTACTACTACTACTACTACTACTACTACTACTACTACTACTACTATCACCACCACCACTACCACCACCACCACCACCACCACCACCACCAGTACCACTACTACTACTACTACTACTACTACTAATACTACTACTACTACTACTACTACTACTACCACTACTACTACTACCACTACTACTACCACTACTACTACTACTACTACCACTACTACTACTACTACTACTACTACTACTACTACTACTACTACTACTACTACTACTACTACTAGCACCTCTACTGCTACTACTTTAACTATTGCTACTAAGATTACTAATGCTAGAACAACAGCAACTACTACTACTACTACTACTACAATTACTTCTACTACTACTACTACTACTACTACTACTACTACTACTACTAGAAATATAAAAAAAGAGTTGCAATTTAAAGAATAACAATGGAAGGAAAGGAAAAAATAACCACAACCACCACCACCACAACAACAACAACAACAACAACAACAACAACAACAACAACAGCAGAGCAAACACAGGTAAGACACAGACTAATTAGAAAGACACGACCTCGCGCCGTGAGGTAACACTCCGCGGGGCCGCCAAGGTGTGCCACGGACTAATTAGCGGCAGGTGGGGCGTGGGAACTGTGCAGGTGTGGGAGGCTTGTGGTAGTGGTGGTGGTGGTTGTGGTGGTATTATTATGATTGTTATTGTTGTTGTTGTTGTTATTATTGTCGTCAGTGGTAGTGGTCTAGTAACTGTAGTAGTAGTAGTAGTAGTAGTAGTAGTAGTAGTAGTTATAGAAATGATAAACAGTAGTTACATTTACCACTACTACTACTACTACTACTACTACTACTACTACTACTACTACTACTACTACTACTACTACTACTACTTAAATTTGACAGCTATTATCGTATCTAACTCAATTAATCTCACTCTATAATTGGCTTCATGAAAATTATGGAGGAGGAAGAAATTGAGAAGAGGAGGAGGGGGAGGAGGAGGAGGGGGACACAGAGAGAGAGATCGGGGACGTAAAATGTAGAAGGAAGAAGGGAGGGGTTTTCTGAGAGGAGAAAGGGGGAGGGGAGAAGAAAGGGGAAGAAGAAGAAGAAGAGGAGGAGGAGAAGGAGGAGGAGGTGGAGGAGGGTATGGAGAGAAAAAGTTGAATGGGACTAAACATGATCTTGGTGAAAGTGGAGGAGGAGGAGGAAGAGGAGGAGGGAGATATGGGAGGAGGAGGAGGAGATGGAGAGATGGAAGACCGGAATAGGAGGAGAAAAAAAAATGACGGAGAGAAGATAGGCAAAGAAAAAAACACATTCATTTTTTCCTTGAGAGAGAGAGAGAGAGAGAGAGAGAGAGAGAGAGAGAGAGAGAGAGAGAGAGAGAGAGAGAGAGTTACTCGTATTTATGGCTGTCTTAAAACAACAACTGATTGCTCATAAAATTTTTTTTAATAGGAAAATAACTAACGTAAATAAAGGTAAAGAGAGGAGGAGGAGGAGGAGGAGGAAGAGGAGGAGGAGGAGGAGGAGGAGGAGGAGGAGGAGGAGGAGGAGGAGGAGGAGGAGGAGGAGGAGGAGGAGCAAAACAATAGCAAGAAAAATAAAGCAAAGAAAAGAAAGGAAGAAGGAAAGGTGGAAATTAAATAAAAGAAAAGAAAGAAAAGGAGAAGAAAATGAATGAAAGAAAATTATGAAAACGTTTTGCTATTTTTTTTCTTTTTTTTTCAAACTTGATTATTTTTTTACAAGTGCGCGATGGAAAGGTAAGCTAATTACTCACCTGTGTGTCTACCTACGCCATCTTTACTCCTTTCTCTCCTTCCTCTCCCTTATTTTTGTGTACCTATGTTTTTTTCCTTCGTTCTTTTTCTTTCGTTCTATTTCTTTCTTAGTTTCCTTCTTTCCTTTTTTTATTTTATTTCTTTATTTTCTTCTTTTCTTCTATCTCCTTTTCTTTATTCCTTTCATCTATCCTCCCTGTCTTATTTTTCTTTATTTATTTGTTTATTTTTCCGACTTTCTTTCCTTCCATCCATCCATGCATTCTTTCTTTCCTTTCTTTTTTTTCTTTCTCTTCCTTCCTTCCTTCGTTCCTTCCTTTACTCATTCCATTTTCTTTATTTCTTCGCTTCTTCCTCTTTCTTCCTTTCTTTATATCTTCCTCTGCCTTTTCCTCCATTCTCTCCATCCCTTTCCTTTTTGTTTTTCTTCGTTTTTTCCTTTCCATCATTCTCCTTCCCCTATTCCTTCATCCCTTCCTTCGTCTATTCATTCTTTCTTGTTTTTTTCTCTTATCCTTTTCTTTCATCTTTATGTTTTCTTTATTCCTACATCCATTTCTTTATTTTTCATTCTGTCTCTCTCTCTCTCTCTCTCTCTCTCTCTCTCTCTCTCTCTCTCTCTCTCTCTCTCTCTCTCTCTCTCTCTCTCTCTCTCTCTCTCTCTCTCTCTCTCTCTCTCAGCATAATCCTCTTCTATCAAAATTTAATCCTCCTCCTCCTCCTCCTCCTCCTCCTTCTTCGCTCTCTCCTTCCTCTCCCGTTCTCCTTCAAATCACCTCCTTCTTATTCTTATTTTCTTATTCTTGTTTTCTTCTTTCTTTCTTTCTTATGAGATTTGTTCGTTTTCGTTTTATATTTTCTTGATTTCCTTTCACCTTCTTTTTCGTTTCCAAGTTTTATTTTGTACCTTTTCTCTCTTTTTTTTTTTTTGTCTCTTGTTTGTGTTTGTGTTTGTTGCTTTTTGTTCTTCTTTCTCTTATTTTCCCTCTTCCTCGTTTATTCGTATTCCTTCTTCACATCCTTCCCTTCTCACTGAACCATCACCACCTTCTCCTCCTCCTCCTCCTCCTCCTCCTCCTCCTAAATGTTTTCGATCTCTCTTCCACAACATCTCCCCCTCCTCCTCCTCCTCCTCTCTCCTTCCTTCCCTCCCACCTTCCTTCCTTCTCCGTCCTTCCCCTCCCCTCTCCCCACGCCCCGCCCTGTCTCCACCCTGCCCTGCCCGGAGGCGAAAGAAAGCTGTAGAGAATAAGGACTGCAAGGAGGAAGAGGAGGAAGAGGAGGAGGAGGAGGAGGAGGAGTATAAGAAGAAGAGGAGATGGGGATGAAGAGGAGGAGGAGGAGGAAATCGGATGATACTGAAGATGTAATTAGGATGAGGAGGAAGAAGATTGAAGGAAGAGGAAGGAGAGGAAGAGGGGATGAAGAAGTGTAAGAAGAGGAGAAAGAGGAATAAGATGATAATTCACATGTAAGTAGAAGAAGGCAGGAAGGAGAGAGGAGATGGAGGAAGAATAAGAATGTAGATAGGAAGAAGAGAAGTAAAATCAAGGTAATAATGGAAATGGAAGAAGAAGAAGAAGAAGAAGAAGAAGAAGAAGAAGGGGAAGGAGAAAGATGAAGAAGATGGTAAGATAAGATAAGGGAGATGAAGGTAATAGAAATAAGATGATAATAGAAATGAAAGAAGGAAATGATGAAAATAGACATAGGAAGGAGAAGGAGAAGAAGAAGAAGAAGAAGAAGAAGAAGAAGAAGAAGAAGAAGAGATGAAAGAAGCAAATGTATGAGAAGGAAGATTATGAAGGAGGTGGAGAAAGAAGATTATGATAACGATAAGAAAATAGATAGAGGAAAAGGAAGAAGAAGAAGAAGAACAGATAATAATACAGAAGGAGAAGATATTAGGTGGAGAAGATGAGGGTGTAAATAAAGGAACGAAAGAAGTAAAAGAAGATAATGAAGGAAAATAAAGAAAAAATGCAAGAATGGACGAAGAGGAGACAAAAAATAAAAAAAATGAAATGTAGGAAAAAAAACAGAAAAGAAGAAAAAAGAAAACAAAATAACTAAATAAAGAAAAATATTCCACTTAGAAAAATAAATAAATAAATAAAAAAAATCAAAACGAAAACAATAATGAAAGAAAACATTAAAATAAAGAAAATATATAAAAAGAAAAGATGATAAAGAAGAAAAAGGAGAACTGCTGCGTAGATACATCCTTTCTACCAAGAGGAAGGGAGCCACGAGGGAGAAGAGGAGGAGGAGGAGGAGGAGTAGGAGGAGGGGGAGGAGGAGGAGGAGGAGGAAGACTAACCCCACCCCCCCTCTCTCCTCCCAAAAGGTCACAAGATTTGCTAGTTTTTACGGCCGGGTCATCAGAGTAACTCCTCCTCCTCCTCCTCCTCCTCCTCCTCCTCCTCCTCCTCCTCCTCCTCCTCCTCCTCCTCCTCCTCCTCCTCCTCCTCCTAGACCTCCTTTCCCAAGCGTCCTCTTCTCATTTTTCCTTTTTTTTCTTGTCCTTCCTGACCACTCTTCGTTTTCTCTTTAGTTACTTCCTCCTTCTCTTCTTCCTTCTTTCTTTCTTTTCTCTCCTTCCTCCTTTCCTTTCTCTCCGTCTTTTCTTCCTTTTGTATTTGTTTGTGTTCTTTTTTTTTGTTTATTGTTGTTATTCTTTACTTCCTTCTTTCCTTCCTTCTTTGATTTCTCTTCTCTTCACTTCTTTTCCTAATTTCTTGTTATTTTCTTCTTCCTTCTTTCTTCCTTTCTCCCTCGATTTATCTACTCCGTTTTTATTATTATTATTATTATTTTTATTATTATTATTATTATTATTATTATTATTATTATTATTATTATTATTCCTTTTTTCTTTTCTTCCTTGTTAATTTTCTCTTTTTTCCTCTTCTCTAAACCTCTCGTCGTATTTTCTTTCTTTTCTCCCTTTCTTCCTTCCATTTCCTTCCTTTTCTTTTATTCCTTATCTACTCTAATTCGTCTTCATTTTTCTTCTCCTTATCCATCTTTATCCTCTTTTTTCTTCCTTGTTTTCTTTTTCTTCCTTTCTTCTTTTATTATTTAATTCTCTGTATTTTCATTTAGTGTTCCTCTATTTCTCAAAGTTTTCTTGTTCTTTTGTCATTCTGAAAGCCTCTGATTCTCTCTCTCTCTCTCTCTCTCTCTCTCTCTCTCTCTCTCTCTCTCTCTCTCTCTCTCTCTCTCTCTCTCTCTCTCTCTCTCTCTCTCTCTCTCTGTGTGTGTGTGTGTGTGTGTGTGTGTGTGTGTGTGTGTGTTGGCCTGTATTTATCTGTGTTTTTGTAACCATTCCTATCTTCACCTGTGTCACCTTCTTTGTAATTAACGTGTGTGTGTGTGTGTGTGTGTGTGTGTGTGTGTGTGTGTGTGTGTGTGTGTGTGTGTGTGTGTGATTGCGCATGTAGAGTTTATCAAGTCGG
>NC_087190.1:2705000-2710000 GCF_035594125.1 Scylla paramamosain | reverse complement strand
TGTTGTTGTTGTTGTTGTTGTTGTTGTTGTTGTTTCGAGGGAGATGGTGTAGTAGATAGAATGACAGGGAAAGAAAGAGATAGATTGATATTAGAGATGAAGGTAGTTTGGTAAGTAGATAGTTTGTTAAGAGATTACATAGATAGATAGATAGATAGATAGATAAATAAATAGATTGATATGTAAATAGGTAAATAGGTAGATAGATAGATAAAAGACAAATTTTCTTTGAACCAGATAACTAGATTGATATATAAATAGATAGATAGAGAGACAGGTAGATAAATAAATAGAAGGGTAGATAAATAAATAAATAGAAGGTAGGTAGATAAGATAGAAAAATACAAATATAGATAGATAAAAAGATTGATTAAGAAACATCGATAAATAGATTCAAAAGTCGCTGTCAATAATTCTGTTTCTGTTTTGTGAGATCCTTTGTTTGTAATTCTTTGTACTTCATATTCCTTTGTAAATGAGTCTGAATTCTCCGTAAATACCCTGTTATTTTTTTTTCTATTTCTTTTATTTATCCATTTTTTAAAGTCGTTTTCATATATTTGTTCTTCCTTTCTGTAAATATATATACAATTTTTAACATTCATAAGTAATTTGTATTTCAGAATGATTTGTATTCCTCCTCCTCCTCCTCCTCCTCCTCCTCCTCCTCCTCCTCCTCCTCCTCCTTCACGCCCCGAAGTACAGAAGTGATTGGCTGGAAGAGAATGGAATGGAGAGAGATGAGAGAAAGGAGGGGAGGGTAAGATGGGGAGGGGGAAGGAGGGGGAGGGGAGGGGGCGTATTAAGAAGTTGTTCGAAGCACTTGGCGAAGCTTCACGACTCACGACTCAATGGTTCGCTTCAAACACTTTATAAACGAGCCTTTTTTTTTTCTCTCTTCTTCCTCCTCCTCCTCCTCTTCCTCTTCCTCCTCCTTTCTCTTTTTTTCGAGTTTCTCCTATTTTCACATTTACTTTCCTTTCCATTCACTTCCTATTTTCCTTTCCTCTCATGCGTCCCTTCCTCCTTGCACGTGTGTGTGTGCGTGCATGCGTGTGTGTGTGTGTGTGTGTGTGTGTGTGTGTGTGTGTGTGTGTGTGTGTGTGTGTGTGTGTGTGGACTGGTAGTCCTTTACTTTGTTTAATAATGTATGCTCTTACTCCTCTCCCTCTCCCTCTCTCCCTCTCATTGTTACCGAAGGAGGAGGAGGAGGAGGAGGGAGTCGTGACCTTCCTGACCTTCCTCTGGTGGCACGTGACCCTACACGCGCCAGGGCAGAGGTCAAGTGCCTCCACGCGCGGTAGGGAGGAGGAGGAGGAAGAGGAGGAGGAGGAGGAGGGGAAGGAAGGGAGCGTGGAGGTCAGGATGTCAAGATAGGAGGAAGGAGGAGGAGGAGGAAGAGGAGGAGGAAGAGAAGAAGGAGGAGGGAAGTACACTGCAGGAATATGAAAAAGGGAAGGAAGGAGGAGGTGAAAGAAGAGGAGAATACGAAAGAGAGGAAGAGAGAAGAGATGACAAGAAGATTAATAATTCTTTTTCTGTCTGGTCAAAGAAACTAAACAAATATATAAATGAAAGTAAAAACATCGGTGAGACTGTTAAGTAGAGTAAAAGTAGTGGTGGTGGTAGTAGTAGTAGTAGTAGTAGTAGTAGTAGTAGTAGGTGTTGTTATCGTTTTTGTTGTTTTTGTTATGGTAGTAGTAGTAGTAGTAGTAGTTGTTGTTGTTTTTGTTGTTCTTGTTGTTATTTTTATCTTAGTAGTAATAATAGTAGTAGTATTAGTAGTAAAAGTAGTAGTAGTAGTAGTAGTAGTAGTAGTAGTAGTAGTAGTAGGTGTTATTGTTGTTATTATAGTAGTAGTAGTAGTAGTAGTAGTAGTAGTAGTAGTGGAAGTAGCAGCAGCAGCAGCAGTAGTAGTAGTAGTAGTAGTAGTAGTAGTAGTAGTAGTAGTAGTAGTAGTAGCAGCAAAAAAAATAAATAAATAAATAAAATCAAGCTACAAACGAATAAAAAAAAGAGCAAAAAAAAATCACAATCTTATCTAAACCAACCAATCAAATCAACCAATCAAATCAACCAATCAAATCAACCAATCAAATCAACCAATCAAATCAGCCAATCAAATCAACCAATCAAATTAACAGATGAAGAAAATGACGAAGACTAGAAAAAAATAAATAAATAGAAAAACGGAAAAGAAAGAAGCAAATGAGGAAGTGTTTAGGTGAAGAAAAAAAAAAAAGGGAGTTTAGATTCATAACTTTTACAATGATGAAGAGAAGAGAAGAGAAGGGAAGATAATAAAAAAAAAAACAAGATTGTGTGAATTATGTTTACCTGTTACCTGTTACTTGTGCTGGAGGAGGAGGAGGAGGAGGAGGAGGAGGAGGAGGAGGAGGAGGAGGAGGAGGAGGAGGAAGAGGAGGAGGAGAAAGAAAAAGATTAGAATTTACAGTATTTTCTTTTGTTTTTTTCTTATTTTCTCTTATATTATCTTTATCTTCTTCTTCTTCTTCTTCTTCTTCTTCTCCTTCTTCTCCTTCTCCTTCTTCTTCTTCTTCTTCTTCTTCTTCTTCTTCTTCTTCTTCTTCTTCTTCTTCTATCTTCTTCAGTTCGTTTTATTTTTCCTTGTTATATCTTCCTTGACCCTTCATTTTCTCTTCCTCCTCCTCCTCCTCCTCCTCCTCCTCCTCCTCCTCCTCCTCCTCCTCCTCCTCCTCCTCCTCCTCCTCCTCCTTTTAAGCCAACAAACCTCTTAATTGTTTACTCCCCTTTCTCTTGGACCCCCTAGAGAGAGAGAGAGAGAGAGAGAGAGAGAGAGAGAGAGAGAGAGAGAGAGAGAGAGAGAGAGAGAGAGACCGCGTGCCTAATACGGAATGGAGGAATGGAGGAGTTTTTGGAGCAAGGGAGGGAGAGAAAGAAGAGGAGGGGGAGGAAGAGGAATGGGGAGGGGAGGGTAGGATGGGTAGGGGGTAGAATGGGGGGGAATTCTCAGGTGTGTAAGATTCCGTTCATTGTAATTTAGTGAACAGGTGACTCTGCTATTTATTCATTTATTTATTTTTATTTCTTTTCTCTTTTCTTTTCTTGTTTTTCTTTGCATTTTTCTTCATTTATTTATTTGTTTTTCTTGTGGTTCCAAGTTTGTGTGTTTTTTTACTCTCTCTCTCTCTCTCTCTCTCTCTCTCTCTCTCTCTCTCTCTCTCTCTCTCTCTCTCTCTCTCTCTCTCTCTCTCTCTCTCTCTCTCGCATTGTTTCTTAAATTATTCTATTTTTTTCTTTACCGTGAATTTTATGTTTTTTTACTCTCTCTCTCTCTCTCTCTCTCTCTCTCTCTCTCTCTCTCTCTCTCTCTCTCTCTCTCTCTCTCTCTCTCTCTCTCTCTCTCTCTCTCTCTCTTATCTCCCTTCTTGTAAGATATTGAAAACGTGTGTCTATATTTTACAGTCCATTCTTTTCTCTCCTTCCCGTTTTATAAAATTTTGTCATTTTTTCTTATCTCTCTCTCTCTCTCTCTCTCTCTCTCTCTCTCTCTCTCTCTCTCTCTCTCTCTCTCTCTCTCTCTCTCTCGCTCTCGCCCTCCCTCGTTTTTCTTTTGTTTTGTGTTGCTTGTCTTTCCTCCTTTTCTTCTCTCTTCTCTTCTCTTATCTCTTTTCTCTTTTTTTTATCTTTCTCTACTTATTTTTCTTATCGTTTTCTTGTTGTTGTTGTTGTTGTTTTTGGTGGTGGTGGTGATGGTGGTGGTGGTGGTGGTGGTGGTGATGTTCTTGTTAATGGTCTTTTTCTTTTTGTTGTTGTTGTTGTTGTTGTTGTTGTTGTTGTTGTTGTTGTTGTTGTTGTTCTTCTTCTTCTTCTTCTTCTTCTTCTTCTTCTTCTTCTTCTTCTTCTTCTTCTTCTTCTTCTTCTTCTTCTTCTTCTTCTTCTTCTTCTTCTTCTTCTTCTTCTTCTTCTTCTTCTTCTCCTACATCGCAAATACAAATTAAGATATTCCTACATTTCAATTATCAACCTTTATTTATTATTTTTTATTTTTTTATTTATTTTTCACTATTTAATCGTGAGCAGGTGGGAATTTCCTGCATATGAACTTTGTTATTTATTCTATTTATTTGTTTCCCCTCATCATTCATTGTGTGTTTTTCTTTTAATTGTTTACCTGAGATCAAAAGTAAATTCATTAGCACAAATTAAGAAAGGGTTGGAGAGAAGTTTGTATTTGTTTTTTTGTTTTTTTGTAATTATTTTTTTGTTCTTTTTTCTTCTTTTTTTTATAATGTATATGGCTAATGTGTTTTTTTTCTTTTTTCTTTGTTTTTTTCATTTTTGTGTGTTTTTATTACGGGAATCTTGTTTTTTTTTATCTTTTCTCTTTCTTTTGTTGTTTTGTTTATTTTCTTCTAAGTCGTTTTTTTCTGATTTTTTTCTCTACTCCTCCTTTTCTACTCTCTCTCTCTCTCTCTCTCTCTCTCTCTCTCTCTCTCTCTCTCTCTCTCTCTCTCTCTCTCTCTCTCTCTCTCTCTCTCTCATATTACTCATTTATTCTTTTTAACTCTTTCATCAATAACTTATTTTTCTTGCTTCTTATTCTCTTTGTTCATGTTTTTCCTTCTCTTATTCTTCTTGTTCTTATTCCTCTTCATGTGTGTTAGTGTGTTCTTTCATCCGTCACTTCTCTATTTATCGTTTTATCTTTTGTTTTATCTTAATTTTTTTATTCTTTATTCTGTTCTGGGATTAAGAGGTAAATAGATAGACAGAAACACTCAGATAGATAGATAGATAGATAGAGAGAGAGAGAGAGAGAGAGAGAGATAGATAGATAGACAGACATACAGATAGACGCACATACAGATAGATAAATATATATGTACGTAGACAGACAGACAGAAAGACAGACAGGTAAATACTTAAACAGATAGACAGACATATAGATACATAGATACTCGTAGATAGATAAATAGATAGATAGATAGATAGATAGATAAATATTTAGATGATAA
>NC_087190.1:2697500-2702500 GCF_035594125.1 Scylla paramamosain | reverse complement strand
AAGTAAATAATAATAATAATAATAATGTAGAAGAGGAAGAGAAATAGAAGAGTGGAGGGTTAATTTCTCTCTCTCTCTCTCTCTCTCTCTCTCTCTCTCTCTCTCTCTCTCTCTCTCTCTCTCTCTCTCTCTCTCTCTCTCTCGTTATCTCTTCCTCCTCATCATCCTTGTAATTATCCTGTTCCCTTAATTACTAACGTCATCTGAGAGAGAGAGAGAGAGAGAGAGAGAGAGAGAGAGAGAGAGAGAGAGAGATTGGCAGCAGTAAAAAAAAACTACAATTATGTTTACTTGTATACTACGAGAGAGAGAGAGAGAGAGAGAGAGAGAGAGAGAGAGAGAGAGAGAGAGAGAGAGAGAGAGAGAGAGAGAGGACCAACAAAGACCAATAAAAATAGAATCATTATGAACAAAAAAAATGAAAAATGAAGAATAAAATTGAATTGTGATCGTCATCTTAGCTCTAAAGTCTCTCTCTCTCTCTCTCTCTCTCTCTCTCTCTCTCTCTCTCTCTCTCTCTCTCTCTCTCTCTCCCCGTTGGAAAATCTGATTCTTTAATAAATGAATAATGAAAAAGTTGAAATTCTTGTTGTTTTGAAATTATTATTATTATTATTATTATTATTATCATTATTATTATTATTATTATTATTATTATTATTATTATTATTATTATTATTATTATTGTTTTTGTTGTTGTTGTTGTTTTTATTATTATTAATGTTCTTATGGTTTTCCTACATAAAAAAAAACATTTATAATAAAATATGTAAATTATTAATATTACAAATGTGAATTACTTTTGAATATAATTTACTGTTTATATATAATTGGTTCAGGTCATGTAATCATAATTTTATATATATATAATTTCAATATTCTCCGTTCGACTTTCTTCTAACTGTAT
The DNA here is from genome assembly GCF_035594125.1 of Scylla paramamosain. Classification (NCBI taxonomy): domain Eukaryota; kingdom Metazoa; phylum Arthropoda; class Malacostraca; order Decapoda; family Portunidae; genus Scylla; species Scylla paramamosain. The sequence goes on along the minus strand of NC_087190.1, from coordinate 2,701,593 downwards.
ACCCGCTGAGAGAGAGAGAGAGAGAGAGAGAGAGAGAGAGAGAGAGAGAGAGAGAGAGAGAGAGAGAGAGAGAGAGAGAGAGAGAGAGAGAGCGTAAATCACTCACGTTCAAATTTTATATTCTTGTGTTCTCGTTTTCTTTTTTCTTTTCTTTCTTTTTTTTTGTTCAAGGTGTGTGTGTGTGTGTGTGTGTGTGTGTGTGTGTGTGTGTGTGTGTGTGTGTGTGTGTGTGTGCGCGTCAGGGTTCGGTGGACACACACACACACACACACACACACACACACACACACACACACAGACACACATTCTTTTTCCTCCTCTTTCTAATATAAATCAAAATTAATCTTCTATCTCTATTACCAGTTTATTTATTTATCATTCTTTCATTTATTCCTTCATTCATTCTTTCGTTCATTTACTCGTGTCTTTATTCACTTATTCATTTATTCATATATTTTCTTGTTTTATTCATTTTCATATATATATTTATTTATTTATTTTTCTATTTGTGAAGGGAAAACAAAAGGAGATAATAAAATGAAGGAAGAGGAAGCGAAGGATAAGGAGAAGAATTATGAACAAGGAAGAGGAGAAAGGAGGAGGAGGAGGACGAGGAGGAGGAGGAGGAGGAGGAGGAGGAGGAGGAGGAGGAGGAGGAGAAGGAGTAGGAGGATAAAGAAAATTAAGAACAACAAATTTGGTTGTGTGTGAGAGAGAGAGAGAGAGAGAGAGAGAGAGAGAGAGAGAGAGAGAGAGAGAAGGGGGTGGGAAGAAAGTAGGAAGATTCTGACAAGAAAAAAAAATAAAGACAAGAAGAAGAAGAAGAAGAAGAAGAAGGAAGGAGGTGAAGGGGAAGGAAGGAAAAGGAGATAAAGAAAGTTTAGTAAGAAAAATAATGAAAAAAAAATAATAAAAGAAAAAGGATAAGAAGGAAGTAAGGAATAAGACGAAGAGGAAGAAGAAGAAGAGAAAAGAAGAAGGGAAAAAAGACAGAATTCAATAAGGAAAACAATGAAGTAGAGAAGATACAAAAAATAAGAAGGAAAATAAAGCAAATAAAGAAGGGAAAAGGAGGAGAAGGAAGGAAAAGGGGAGAGGAGAGAAGGAAAGATAAAAAGAGACCAGGAAGTAGAATAAGGAAAAAAAGAAATGATACAAGAGAAGAAGGAAAATGGAGAAGTGAAGAAGTGAAGGATAAAAACAGAATAAGGGAGGAGGAGAGAAGGAAAAATAGAGATGAATAAGGAGGAGAAAAAGGAAAATGAGGAAGTAAAGAAGGGAGGGGAAGGAAAAAGAAAGAGATAGAGGAAAGGAATAGAGAGAGAGAGAGAGAGAGAGAGAGAGAGAGAGAGAGAGAGAGAGAGAGAGAGAGAGAGAGAGAATATAACCGAATAACATTACTTTTTTTTTTTTTATTTTACCAGAGTGACTTGTCGAAAGAAAAGCGTGCATTGGGAAAACAAACACACACACACACACACACACACACACACACACACACACACACACACACACACACACACACACACACACACACACACACACAGACATCGGGTGTGGTAGCTGAGTTTGAGGGAGGGGCGAGGAGAAGAAGAAGAGGAGGAGAGGAGGAGGAGGAGGAGGAGGGTGGAGGAAAGGAAGGGGGAAGGGGAGGGGGAGAGAGAAAGGGCTGTGAACTTAGGTACGTTTGGGGAGGGGGGAGGGATGGAGGGAAGGAGAGAGGTGGAGGGAAGCTAGGGGTATGAAGGGTAGGGGTGGAGAGTTAAGAGTGGAGGGAAGGAAGGAAGGAAGGAGGGAGAGAAGGAGGAAGAAAGGAGCGATTGGATGGAAGGAAGAAGAAAGAGATGAGGTAGAATAATGATAATGATAATAATAACAATGATGATAATGATAAAAATAATAATAAAAATAATAATAATAGTAATAATGATAATAATAATAATAACAATAATAATGATAATAATAATAATAAATAGAACACAAAGCAAGAACTAGTAAAGGATGTAGATTAAAAAAGGGATAAGGAAAAGAAAGGAGGAGGAGGAGGAGGAGAAGGAGGAAAAAGCAGAAGAAGAGGAGGAGGAGGAGGAGGATGAGGAGGAGGAGCAGGAGGAGAGAAGAAAGAATGCGGCTGCTCGGGACGCCTCCAGGTGGAGACTCCTCCTCCTCCTCCTCCTCCTCCTCCTCCTCCTCCTCCTCCTCCTCCTCCTCCTCCTCCTCCTCCTCCTCCTCCTCCTCCTTCTGTTCTTCTGTCTACTCCTTTCAGTCTCATTTTTATTGTTCTTGCTCTTATCCACCTTATTCTTTGTCTCCTCCTCCTCCTCCTCCTCCTCCTCCCCCTCCTCCTCCTCCTCCTCCTCCTCCTCCTCCTCCTCCTCCTCTTCGCAAGGATCATCTTCATGTACTGTGGGCGAACCAGTTAAGGTAACATTGTCCGAACCAGGAGAGAGAGAGAGAGAGAGAGAGAGAGAGAGAGAGAGAGAGAGAGAGAGAGAGAGAGAGAGAGAGAGAGAGAGAGAGAGAGACCCCTCCCTTTTCTCTCTCTCTCTCTCTCTCTCTCTCTCTCTCTCTCTCTCTCTCTCTCTCTCTCTCTCTCTGTCTCTCTCTCTCTCTTCTGTTGTGCAATGGACTTCAACTTTTTGAGAGAGAGAGAGAGAGAGAGAGAGAGAGAGAGAGAAGGGAGGGGTCTCTCTCTCTCTCTCTCTCTCTCTCTCTCTCTCTCTCTCTCTCTCTCTCTCTCTCTCTCTCTCTCTCTCTCTCTCGGAATGATTTACATAATTAATTCTTTCTCCTCATTATCATTATTTATTATCGTGTTCTCTTTTACCTCCTTCTCTTCCTCTTTTCTTCCTTTCTCTTCTTTCGTTGATTTTTTTTCCTTCAGTCTTATCCTTTATTCTATTTTCTCCTTTTTATTCTCTCTATTTTGATCTTTTATCCTTTCTTTTCATTTTTCATCTTTCTTTCTTTCTCTTTATTTTTTTCCTCTTTCCTCTCTTCTTCTCTTCCCTTCTTTCCTTCAGATTTATTTCCTTCTCTTCATTCCTTTATTTTCTCTTCTTTTCCTCCTCCTCTCCATTTCTTCTCTCCCTTCCTCTCATTTCCTTCACTTCATCTCCTTTTCCTCTCTCTCTCTCTCTCTCTCTCTCTCTCTCTCTCTCTCTCTCTCTCTCTCTCTCTCTCTCTCTCTCTCTCTCTCTCTCTCTCTCTCTCTCTCTCTCTCTCTCTCTCTCTCTCTCTCTCTCTCTCTCTCTCTCTCTCTCTCTCTCTCTCTCTCTCTCTCTCACATTCCTTTACTCCGTGCCTTGCGCTAGTCAACTCAGTAGGGCGTCTCTCTCTCTCTCTCTCTCTCTCTCTCTCTCTCTCTCTCTCTCTCTCTCTCTCTCTCTCTCTCTCTCTCTCTCTCTCTCCATCTCCTTTTTCGTTTTTTTCCCTCGTCTTTCCTCTGTTGTACCTCTCATTTATTTTCTTATCTCCTCTCTTTCTCTCCTTCTCTCCCCCTCTCCTTCTCTCCTCTCTTTCTCTCTCTCTCTCTCTCTCTCTCTCTCTCTCTCTCTCTCTCTCTCTCTCTCTCTCTCTCTCTCTCTCTCTCTCTCTCTCTCTCTCTCTCTCTCATGATGGAGAGGAAAGAAAGAAAAAAAGAATAAGAGGAGAAGGAAAGAAAATAAAGATTGGAGAATGAACCGGTGAGAGAAAGAGAGAGAGAGAAGGAAGAAGAGGAAAAAATGGAGGAAAGGAAGGGAGAGATGGAGGAAAGAGGGAGAGAAGTAGAGGAATCACTCCCCCCTCCCTTTCCTCCACCAGGATGAAGAGAAGAACCCCATTCCCTCTTCTCCTTCCTCTCCCCTTCCCCTTCCTCTTCTCCCTCCCCTCCATCTCTTCCCCCCAATCCCCTCTCCTCCATTCAAGATTTATGGGTGTGGTGAACGCCTCTCCTCCTCCTCCTCCTCCTCCTCCTCCTCCTCCTCCTCCTCCTCCTCCTCTTCCTCCTCCTCTTCTTCTTCTCTTCTCTTCTCTTTCCTTCATATTCTTCTTCATTCCCTCTCCTCTTTTTTTCACTTGTTCGTGTCTCTCCTCCTCCTCCTCCTCCTCC
>NC_087190.1:2672500-2680000 GCF_035594125.1 Scylla paramamosain | reverse complement strand
CTCACACACACACACACACACACACACACACACACACACACACACACACACACACACACACACACACACACACACACACACACACACCTTGGCACTCCTCCTCTGCGTTGTGAAATCGGCGCGTCCGTGGCCAGAGGGAACAAAGACACGTAAATACTTCCGTTCGCTAATCACTTTATGAGCGAAGCATTACGAAAAGACGCCAACAAGATAAAGAACAAAACAAAAACAAGAAAAAAAAAATTGAAAACCCCCTCGTGATAAAGTGACGCAATGAAGTGAAACTGAGAGAAAGTAAAGTACGGGAAGATAAAGATTGGAAAAGAAAATAAACGGAGAAAAGACTCGGAAAAAAAATTAGAGAAAACATGATATGATATATTTTTAGTGAAGAGCGAAATGAAATGGACAGAATAGAAAAAAAGAATAATAGTAATAAAAGCAAAAAAAAAAAAAAAAGCAAAATATACGGATACCAATAACATGAACTATTCTGAAATTGAGAGAAATAAAGAAAAAAATAAATAAATAAACAGGTGATCATAAAATTGAGGGAAAAAAAAAAAAAAGGAAAATCATCCCTTCATGAAATACCCGTTTATTTATTCATTTATCTTATTATTACATTCATTTTTATTTATTTATTTTTACCCACAATTATGTTCCTACCGAAGATAAATCATTTACTAGTATTACAAATTTTACTCACATTTTAGGTTATTTTCTGAATTTTACAACTTAATTCTTGCGGTGGAAGTGAACGAGCTGCTATTTTGAGGTATTTATTGTAGAGAGAGAGAGAGAGAGAGAGAGAGAGAGAGAGAGAGAGAGAGAGAGAGAGAGACATAACACTAAACAGACTAATGAAAGAATGAGAGAAAATAAAGAAAAAAAGAGAATGAAAGGGAAAACGATCAGAGAGAGAGAGAGAGAGAGAGAGAGAGAGAGAGAGAGAGAGAGAGAGAGAGAGAGAGAGAGTGAAGTCAATAGTGTTTGCTCTTCGTGTTCAAAATATCATCGCGCAGGTGAAAGTGTTGCGAGTTTCCCTTAATTACAGGTGTGTTATGGCGCCCACACCTGTCAACGCCTCATTAGTGACAGGTGTGGCAGTGTTGGACAGGTAAGAGGGTGCAGAAGGGGTTTATGTATTGGCATTCACCTGTGTTGCGTAATCAGGTGTTGTACAGGTGTTTCTCTGGCACACCTGTATTATAAGAGGCTAATTAGTACAGGTAAGGTGTATCTGGGGGGAAAGTGAGGGGAAATTAGGGTTTCATTAGTTTTCCCCTTCATTTATTTATTTTCTTTTATTTATTTTTATTTTGTTTTGCTTGTTTTGTTTTGTTTATGATGTTTTTTTTTGTGTTTTTGTATTTTTTCAATGTTTTTTTTTCTTTCTTGTTTTGATTTTTTTTATTGTTATATTTAGTTTTATTTTTTTTGTATTTGTTTTTTTTTAATTATTGCTCCTCTTCCTCATATTTTTGTGTTCTGATCTTTATTTCTTTTATTTTTTTCTTTCATTTTTTTTTATATTTTTTTCCTCCTCTTCTTCCTTCCCCATTTTTTTTTCTAATCAATCTTTGTTCATTTCTCTTTCAATTTACTCTCCTTATTTGGCTCTGTACTCCTCTCTCTCTCTCTCTCTCTCTCTCTCTCTCTCTCTCTCTCTCTCTCTCTCTCTCTCTCTCTCTCTCTCTCTCTCTCTCTCTCTCTCTCTCTCTCTCTCTCTCTCTCGTTCCATCATCCAATTTGTGACGAAAAAAAAAATAAGGAAAATAAAAAAATGTTTGTGTCCTTGATTAAAAAAACAAGGACGTAGAAGAGGAAAAAGAAGAAGAAGAGGAAGAAGGAAAATGGCCTCCACTTTCCCTTTTCCTCTCATTTTTTTCCTTTTTTCTTTTTTTCCCACGTAACTTACTATCATTCTCTTCTTTTCTTCCTTTTCTCTCTCTTCCTGCTCCGTCATTTTAAGATATTCTGTTTTCCTCCGTTAGTCCTTCTTTTTCCTTCTTGCGTCTCTCTTTCCTTCATTTTTCTATTTAATTTTTCCCCCTCTTCCTCTCGTTCTCCTTATTTTATTATCTCCTATTTCATTCCATTATCGCCTGTTTCCCTCTTTCGTTCGGTTTTATTCTTCTTTATTTCCTTCTTGTTTAATTCCCTTTTATTTTAGCAAGTCACTTTTACATATTTCTTTCTCCCTTTTTTTATCTTATTCTCTTTCCTCCACTTCATTTCTCCTTTCCTTTCTTGAATCTACTTTCTCTTATCTTTAAAAAAAAAGGGTCTCTTTTTTTCCTCTTTAAACATCATCATTTATTTATTTTTTTCTCATTTCCAGCATTTTATTCTTATTCTCTTTTATCTGATTGGCTCTCGCTTTTACTCCCTCCCTCGTGATTGGCTAAATAATTTTTACTCTGTTACCTAATTGGTCGTCATTTCCACACCTTTGTCTTTTGATTGGCTGTAATTCTCCAGGTAATGCTCCGTGATTGGCTGAAATTTGGCCTCTTCTGTCATCTGATTGGCTCCCATCTTTATTCTTTCCTTATTGGTGTAACTGTCTTGTTTGTTTCTCTTCTCTCTCTCTCTCTCTCTCTCTCTCTCTCTCTCTCTCTCTCTCTCTCTCTCTCTCTCTCTCTCTCTCTCTCTCTCTCTCTCTCTCTCTCTCTCTCTCTTTCTTCCTTATTCTCTGTTTATTAATCTTTTTTCTTTTCTCTTTCCTACGTCTGTTATTGTATTTTTCCTTTGTTTCTCTCTTTCTACGTATTGTTTTTTTGTTTTTCTCCTTTTCTACGTTCTGTTATTATTGTTTTCTTCCCATTTCCTTGTTTATCATTGGTGCTTCTAGGGATGAAAGAGGAAGAGGAGAAAGAGGAAAGATAATTATTACTATTTTTATCACTGTTATCATTATTATTATTATTTTTACTTATGATAATTTATTGCCTTCATTTTTTTCTCTCTTTATTGATGTTTAATTATTATTCTCATTTATCATTGGTGCTTGTGAGAACGAAAGAGGAAGAGGAAGAGGAGGAAAAATTATTAATGTTCTTTATTACTATCATTATTATCATTATTGTTATTATCTTTATTTATTTATCTTCATTATTATTATTTCTTTGGGTTTCAGGAGTTAAAGAGCATTTATTCAAAGATCTCAGACATTGTATAAATATAGACTGTATTGTACTGTATAATATTGTATTCTGTATATGTTTGTGTGTATGTGTGTGTGTGTGTTTGTTTCCATTAGTGTTTGTGTAATTTTTTTTTTTTTTTTTTGTCCCCCTGTCTATTTTATTTTTTGTGTATTTTTGTAGCTATTTTTTTTTTCTTCTTCTTCGGGTAATTAACAAATAAAAGTTGAAGTTATTTTAAGTTTGTCTTGTTTTGTTTTATTTGAGTTGGTTTTGGTAGTAGTAGTAGTAGTAGTAGTAGTAGTAGTAGTAGTAGTAATCTTCTTCCCCATCTTTTTCTTCCTTAATTAATTCATTCCTCTGTTCCTTCTTCCTTTTCTTCCTTGTTATGTTCATTCTTTCCCTCCTTTTTATTCCTCTTCTATCTTTCCATCTGTTCTTCCCTTGTATTTTCCATTTTTCTTTCCTTCATTTCTTCACTTTTCTCCGCACATCGTTCTTCCCTTCCTTTCTTAATTCCTTCCTTTTTCTCTATTCTATCCGTCTTTCCATCTATCCATTCTTGCTTTCATCCATTTAACCATTTTCTTCCTTTTCCTTCTTTCTATCAACCCTTCTTTCTTCCAATCGTATTCTTCTCTCTACCTATTTTTCCCTCCCTCTTATCCTTTCTTCCCATTCCTCTCACCCTCCCTCCCTCTTTTCCTTCCTTTCTTCTTTATTTCCACACTTAAATATACACACACAAATTAATAGAAAACGGGCTGCAGTGCATATCTTTGTCGATTACCATTAGTTCACCTGCCCTAAATACTTACCTGTCTTGTTACACCTGCCCAGTTTTTGTCATACCAGCTTGTAACATCTTCTAATCATCTTATTCACTGTTATTCATTCCTGCCTCCAGAGAGAGAGAGAGAGTGAGTGAGTATTGTGTGTGTGTGTGTGTGTGTGTGTGTGTGTGTGTGTGTGTGTGTGTGTGTGTGTGTGTGTGTGTGTCTTGAATGAGTAAATATTGGTCTCTCTCTCTCTCTCTCTCTCTCTCTCTCTCTCTCTCTCTCTCTCTCTCTCTCTCTCTCTCTCTCTCTCTCTCTCTCGTCATATGAAAAAAAAAATGAATATATGAAAAAGGAAATATTAAAAGAAAATACGATAAAACAATAGAAATTATAGGAATAGAAAATAAATGTATGAAAAATAAAAGATAAGCGAGAGAGAAAGAGAGAGAAAAGAGAGAGAGAATTCCGACCCTTGTTTATTATCATTATTATTATTATTATTATTATTATTATTATTATTATTATTATTATTATTATTATTATTATTATTATTATTATTATTATCATCATCATCATCATCATCATCATCATCATCATCATCATACTTTTTCCTTCTTCCTCTCTTTCGTCTTCCATTTTCCTGCAGTCTCCCTCTTCACAAATTCATCTTTTTTTTTCTTTCTTTTTCTTTCTTTTTTTTTTTTTTTACTACAGCGGTCATCAGTATCCTTCCCTCTTACTTCCTTATTCCCTCCTTTATCATCATCTTCCTTCATTTCCACCTTTTATTCTTATTATTCTTATTCTTCCTTTTTGATGTTGATATTGTCGTTTTTTTTGTTCTTCCTCTACTTTCACTTTGTGTTCTTCTTCTTCTTGCTCTTATTCTCCTCCTCCTCCTCCTCCTCCTCCTCCTCCTCCTCCTCCTCCTCCTCCTCCTCCTCCTCCTCCTCCTCGTCTTCATTCACATCCTTGTCTTAAACTTCCCTAACCACTTCTTTTTCTCCTCCTCCTCCTCCTCCTCCTCCTCCTCCTCCTCCTCCTCCTCCTCGTCAGGAAATCCTTCACATTTAAGTAACAACACCTTCGTCAGTAGTTTTCAAGGCACCTGGTGGAGGAATCTGCCACGCCCTTCCCTCCCTCCCTCCCTTCCTCCTCCTCCTCCTCCTCCTTCTCCTCCTCCTCCTCCTCCTCATTAGCTTCCTCTCTTCCTCCCCTCTCTCCTTCCTATATTTACTTCAATTTTTTTTCTCTATCTTTTACTTTCTTCTTCTTCTTCTTCTTCTTCTTCTTCTTCTTCTTCTTCTTCTTCTTCTTCTTCTTCTTCTTCTTCTTCTTCTTCTTCTTCTTCTTCTTCTTCTTCTTCTTCTTTAGTGGTCAACTTTCTCTCTCTCTCTCTCTCTCTCTCTCTCTCTCTCTCTCTCTCTCTCTCTCTCTCTCTCTCTCTCTCTCTCTCTCTCTCTCTCTCTCTCTCTCTCTCTCTCTCTCTTTATCGTCGCAACTTTCCCTTTCTTCTTTATTTGCTTTCTATCTTATTTTTTTCCACTTTTGTTGTTTTTTGTTTTCTTTCTTTCTGTTCTTGTTTGTTCTTTCTTCATTCCTTTTCTTTCTTCCGCTTATTCGCTTTCGTTTCTTTGCTATTTTCGTTGTTTTTACTTTTATTTTCTTTTCTTTTCCTTTTCTTCTTTCCTTCTTTTAATTCCTCTCTTCATTCCTTTCCTTTCTTTTGTTTCTCCTTTATTTATGTAATCTTCTTTTCTCCATCCCTCTTTTTTCTTTCATGTCTTTCCTTCCTTTCTTCCTTCCTTCATTCCTTCCTTCCTCCCTTCCTTCCTTCGTTCTCTTCTTCGTATAATTTCTTTCTTCCTTTCCTTCTTTTATCCGTTCCTTTTATTTCTGTTTCGCTTCTTCCTTCTTTATTTCCTTCATTCCCTCCTTACTTACCTTCTTCATTCATATCATTCCTTCTTCCTTCCTTTCTTCACTTACCACTCCCTCTCTCCCTTCTTTGTCTCATTCATACCTTTTATCTCATCTTCTTTTCTTCCTTCGTTCCTTCCTTTCTTCCTTCATATTCCTTCTTCCTTTCCTTCCTTCATTCATTTACCACTCCCTTCATTTCCTTCTTACATTCCTTTCCTTTCTTCTTTCTTCCCTTCCTTCCTTCCTTTCTTTCCTTTTTCCTTCCTATTCTTTCATTGACCACTTCTTCTCTTGTTTTCTTGCTTCATTCACATCAAATCTTTCATCTTTCCTTCCTTCCTTCCTTCCCTCCCTCCTTCCTTCTCTCCCTCCCTCCCTCACACCACCAAATCATCACCCAATCATCGCATTCCTCCCCCTCCTCCTTTCTCCCTCCTTCGCCTGCTTCACCACGCCCTTCCCTCCTTCCTTCCTTCACTCCTTCGTGCATGGCCGCCCTTTTGAACAATTCTACGAGTGACGGATGAGAATTGTTACTTTTTACCTTGAGCCTGATGATGATGATGATGATGATAGTGGAGGGGAGGAGGGGGAGGGGGGAGGAAGGGGGTGATGGTGATACAGGGGTGTAGGGGGAAGTGTAGGTTGATGTAGATTGAGGAAATAATTGGGGGAAAATTTAGGTGCTTGTTATTTTTAGGGTTTAAAAAGGGGAAAGGTGTGTCAGCCTAACCTAACCGTGTTTTTAGGGTTATTTAAGGTAAATGGGTATATTTTTAGGGTTATTTTAGGGAAAAGGTACATTTTAAGAGTTATTTTAAGGAAATGGGTATATTTTTTATTATTTAAGGGAAATGGGTATATTTTAGGGGTATTTTAGGGAAATGGGCATTTTCTAGGGTTATTTAAAGGAAATTGGTATATTTTTAGGATTATTTAAGGGAAATGGATATATTTTTAGGGTTATTTTAGGGAAATGGGTGTATTTTTAGGGATATTTTAGGGAAAATGGGTATATATTTAGGGCTATGTAAGGGAAATGGATATATTTTTAGTTTAGGGAAATGGGTAGATTTTTAGAGTTACTGTAAGGGAAACTTTTTACGGTTATTTTAAAGGAAATGGGTGTTTTAGGGTTATTTAAGGGAAATGGGAGTATTTTTAGGGTTATTTTTAAGAGAAATGGATAGATTTTTAGGTTTATTTTTAAGGGATATGAAATTTTTAGGATTATTTAAGGGAATTTGGTATATTTTAAGGTTATTCTTAAGGAGTATGGGATTTTTAGGGTTATTTAAAAGAAATTAATATATTTTTAAGGTTATTTTGATAGAAATGGGTGTTTTTTTAGGATTATTTTAAGGGATATGGGTTTTTAGGGCTATTTAAGGGAAACGCATATATTTTTAGTTCATTTTAAAGGATATGGGTGTTTTTAAGACTATTTTAAAGGATTTGGGTTTAAGGTATATTTCTATGGTTAAGGGATATGGGTGTATTTTTAGGGTTTCTTAAGGGAAATGGGTATTTTTTAGGGTTATTTTAAGGGATATGGATGTATTTTTAGGGATTTGTTAAGGGAAATGGGTATTTTTTAGGCTTATTTTAAGGGATATAGGTGTATTTTTAGGGTTTCTTAAGGGAAATGG
>NC_087190.1:2657500-2662500 GCF_035594125.1 Scylla paramamosain | reverse complement strand
CTTTCCCATCATCTTCTTATTCACTATCCTCTCCCTTCTTTTCCATTTTTTTCTCTTCTTTCTCTTCTTCCTTCCTATTATTTTTTTTTTCATTTTTCTCCTTTACTCCTCCCTCTCTCCCGTCTCTCCCCGTCAATATTTAGCGTAATTTCTAGGGTTTTCTAGGTGTTACAAGGTGTATTCTAAGCTCGGGATTGCAGGAGGAGGAGAAGGAGGAGGTGGAGGGGAGAGGAGGAGTGTGAGGTGGAGAGGAGAGGAGGACGAGGTGCGGAGGAGAGGAGGAAAAAACCGTTTGGGCGCCATGTCATTATTTTATGTTTTTATTGATGGAGGTGTCATTGTTTTGATATTTGATTTGTTATTAGAAAAGCATAGCAAGTTATAATCCATAATAAAATGAAGTCTAGCTGTGTTTTTGTTTCTCGAACAAATAACAAATTCGTCATTTTATTTATTTTGACTTTTTCTTAATAGCTCGCCTAGGAATGTTTTGGTATTTAATTTAAGACTTAAAAAATATAAGAAACTTGTGCCAAGTAATGATATTCAATAAAGTCTAGTGTAGCGATTCGTATTTTCAAATTTAAAGTGATTCCGTTGGTGAACTTGAAAAATTAGTTTCCTTATACGACGAGGAATTTGTGTTTTCTTTATTTATGTGGAAAGTAAAATTTTTTTGTATTCAGAAAATGCAATAGAATCTTGTGTGGCTGTGTTTTCTTTCTCGGTATTAAGATGTTTTTGTGGCGCCGTTGGTAAAAATTACAGGTTGTGTTTTGGATTTTTCTTTGTTATTATCTAGGCTTGGAATGTTTTGATATTTATGGTGTTAGTTAAAGTATATGGCGAGTCAGAATATGTAGTGCATTCCAGTCTGGGCGTCTTCTTTCTTTCCGTCATTTTCAAAATCAAATAAATTACGTAAATAAAATCCCCGAGACGAACATTTTCCCTGCCTCCCTGCCTGTCTGTACGTCAATATTTAGCCAAACTTTCTGGTGTTTTCAGACTCATACGTGAAGGAAAACCAGAATTAACCACGAAAATAGATAAATAACCCCCAAAATGCTTGAAATAAGTCTTAAAGAAATCGTAAGTTACAGCCCCGTTCAGAACGCCCATCTTGGAAGCCCCAGCAGGACCCAGACCGAGACCGAGTCCTTCCCACCTCTCTCCCCGCGTCTCCTCGTCAATATTTCCATCAATTTCCAGGGTTTTCCGGGCATTTCCAGGTATTTCCCAGACTGAAAGGCGTAGATTGTAGAAGTAGGAGGAAGAAATGAGGAACGGAAGTGTGTCAGGGAGTGTAGTAGTAGTTGTAGTAGTAGTAGTAGTTGTAGTAGCATTATGATTATTGTTGTTAAAAGTGTGAATGATGTGTGTGTGTGTGTGTGTGTGTGTGTGTGTGTGTGTGTGTGTGTGTGTGTGTTTTCCTGTGTCTCTGTCTGTGTCTATGGGTGTGTGTATGTGTATGTGTGTGTGGTGTCGTGTCGTGTCTGCATGGGCCGCCCCGTGAGGGATTGCCGGCCTGGTATAGAGATATACTACTACTACTACTACTACTACTACTACTATGTGTGTATGTGTGTGTGTGTGGGTGGGTGTGTGTGGTGCCGTATCTGGGCCGCCCCTTGTGGGATTACCGGCTTGTTATAGAGATAGATACTGCTACTACTATTACTACTACTACTACTACTACTACTACTACTACTACTACTACTACTACCACAACTTATACTACTACTACTACTACCACAACTTATACTACTTCTACCACCACAACTACTACTACTACTACTTCTGTTTGTGTGTGTGTGTGTAATGATAATAATAATAATAATAATAATAATAATAATAATAATAATAATAGTAGTAGTAGTAGTAGTAATTAACGGTTCATTTAAGTCAAGGAGCCTTTCCGCTGAGAAGTTACATAGAAAACACGGAAGTAAAAAGGAAAGAACATAAGAGCAATGAAATAATAATGATAATAAAAACAACAACAACAACAACAAACAATAATGATAAAAACAAAGTAAAATGAAGTAAAATTAAACAAAATAAAAGGTCAGCTTAATAGAGTGAAATAAATAAAAATTGCATTCTTACGTAACTGAACGCATCATGACAGGCAGTGAAGTTAGATGGAATTTGTTTCTTCCCTTCACATTTGTATGACATGTTTGTTTTATTAATCAGGTAGACAATGGTAGGGAGGGGAGTGTTCTTGTGCCTGTCTGTGCGGGAGTGGGTGGCAGTGGTGGTGGTGGTGGTGACGAGCAGTGTGGCTGGGAGGGGTTGTGGGGAGAGGGTGGTGGTGGTGGTAGTGGTGGTGGTGGTGGTGGTGGTTGTTTAGCCCTCGTTTGCCAGACTGCAGGAGTGCTTGTTTGTAGACAGCTTGTTGTTGTTGTTGTTGTTGTTCTTTTTCTTCTTGTTGTTCTTGTTCTTGTTCTTCTTTTCTTCTTGTTTTCCTCCTCCTCCTCCTCCTCCTCTGAACACTGGAGAGAGCGAAGCCTCAGTCAAAGTGAAGCCAAGTGACCACGTCTCCGTTTTCTTTACTTTCCCGTTTTCTTTTTGCTGTCTAGCTTTTTTTCTCTTCCTCCTCTTCTTCTTCTCTCGTCCTTCTCTTCTTCCCTCTTGTCTTTCTAATTTTTCATCTTAAACGGTCATCTCCTCCTCCTCCTCCTCCTCCTCCTCCTCCTCCTCCTCCTCCTCCTCCTCCTCCTCCTCCTCCTCCTCCTCCTTGTATTCCTCCTCATTCTCCCTTCCATCTCCCTTTCATTTTTTCCGCAACTTTCATTAACACAGAGAGAGAGAGAGAGAGAGAGAGAGAGAGAGAGAGAGAGAGAGAGAGAGAGAGAGAGAGAGAGAGAGGGGTGGGTCTTTCCTGAAGTAATTAAGGTCAGATTGTCACTCTCCCTCACCTTGCCACCCCCATCCCCCCCATCACCCCATCACTCCCATCACCCCTTCCCCATCACTCCCTCACCTCCTCTCCAGACACCAATACCCTCCACTTCCCCATTCTCTCTCTCTCTCTCTCTCTCTCTCTCTCTCTCTCTCTCTCTCTCTCTCTCTCTCTCTCTCTCTCTCTCTCTCTCTCTCTCTCTCTCTCTCTCTACCTTTTTTTCTATCAATATTTTTCCATGTTTCCTTTTTTTCTCTCTTTTCTTTTCTTCTTTTCTTGAATTTATTTGTTTTCTTCTATCTCCCTTTTCTTTTTCACTGTTTCCCTTATTCCTCTTTCCCTTTTATTTTCCCTCAATTTTCTTTTTCACTGCATATCTTCTGTTCTTTCCTTTCTCATTTTTTTTCCACGTTTCTTTCCCTTTTTATCAATTTTTATCGCCTCCCTTTCGTCCGTATCTCCTTTTCCCTTTTCTTCCCTTCCATGATCAATTTTCTCTTCTTTTCCTTCATTTCCTTTTCCTTTTCTTTTCCTTTTTTTCCCTTTAGATTTATAACATCCTTTGTTTTATTTATTTTTATTTATTTATTTATTTATTTATTATTTATTTATTTATTTGTGTATTCATTTATTAATTTCTTCTATTCGTTCCCTTTATTCCCTTTTTCCTTTGATTTTCTCTTATTTTTTTCTTTAACTTCCTATCATATCTTTTGCTTTGCTTTATTTATTCATTTATTTATTTATCTATTCATTCTTTCATTCATTCACTCATTCATTCCTATTTCCTTCTCTTTCTTCTCTTCCTTTTCACTTACTCCTTTAAATCACTTTCTTCTTCTTCTTCCTCTTCTTCCTTCTTTTCTTTATTCCTCTCTTTCGTCAGTCTTCCATACACTCACCCATACCTTCCTCAGACCTCTTCCTCCCCTTCCTCTCCCCCTTCCCCTTCACCACCCATTCACCTGTTTGCTAATGGGTCTACTTTCACACCTGTGCAATCTCTACCTATAGACTTTTTGGGGTATGGGTGGTGGTGGTGGTGGTGGTGGTGGTGATGGTGGTGGTTGTGGTGGTGATGGTGATGGTGGTAGTGATGGTGGTGTTTGTTGTTTTTTTCTTTTTGTGGTGTTTTTTTCTTTTTTCTCTTTTCTTCTTCTTCTTCTTCTTCTTCTTCTTGTTCTTCTTCTTCTTTTTCTTCTTCTTTATAGTAGTAGTAGTAGTAGTAGTAGTAGTAGTAGTAGTAGTAGTAGTAGTAGTAGTAGTACAAGTAGTCGCAGTACTATAGTGGGGGTGGTAGTAGTAGTAGTAGTAGTAGTAGTAGTAGTAGTACAAGTAGTCGCAGTTCTATAGTAGGGGTGGTAGTAGTAGTAGTAGTAGTAGTAGTAGTAGTAGTAGTAGTAGTAGTAGTAGTAGTAGTTGTTGTTGTTGTTGTTGTTGTTGTTGTTGTTGTTGTTGTTGTTGTTGTTGTTGTTGTTGTTGTTGTTGTTGCAGCAGTAGTAGTAGTAGTAACAGTAGTATCAACAATAGTTACAGCAGAAATAAAAATATAATAGTAGTAGTTGTTGTAATAACAGTTGTAGATGTAACAGCAGTAGTAGCATCAGTAGCGTAGTAGTAGTAGTAGTAGTAGTAGTAGTAGTAGTAGTAGCACCACCACCACCACCACCACCACCACCACCCGGTATACCAGCATCAAGTCCTCATCCCCAGAAAGACAGACAGACAGACAGACGCAGTGGTGGTAATGGTAGCAGTGATGGTGGCCTGGAGCCTTGAGCACCTGGCGGGGGTCCTTAATTATCAGACAGGTGAGGGTGGACGTCCTTGCCTCCCCCTCACTTACCCCCATCACCCCTTCATATCCCCCCATCATCCCTCCCTGCCCCTGCTGTCACCTGCCTCCGTACCCCATCATCCCCCTTCCCTACCCCCTTCACCTGCCCTCCTCACCCCCTCACCTGCCGCGCCCCGCCAGGAATGTGGAGACGCTGGGAGATTCCCTACGTCAGCTTCCTTACCTTCGCTGATGGCAAGGAGAAGAAAATCGCCCAAAAACCAGCCCAGTTGCTCAAAAATAGCCCAATCACCC